>NC_142934.1:74676990-74709490 GCF_046866305.1 Octopus bimaculoides | reverse complement strand
ACCCGATTATCCATTTAGTTTCTGAAGAAGTTAGCATCTTCAAAATTTCAAAGAAAATAGGAAATGCCTTTTGTTGCTGCAAAGTTTGTGTGCGTCTGCTGACAGATTAATGATTTGAGTGCCGATTCACGATCATTCAAGAACAGTTTGGTTATTCAATTGATGATGGGAACTTACTAGAGTTTCAAATTAGGTAATAGAACATTGATGTATGGGTGCTATGTCGAAACGAAAAGTTAGTTGTTGCATTGAGTTGGATCTCTATTGCTCCAATGAAAAGAAAGGTACGATAGAATCACACTTGTGAAGGTGATATTGATCATCTTTTTTGGTCAGAAGGGCATCGTTCATGTTGAGTTTCGTCTGTATAGTCAGACGATAAAGAACGAGGTTTACTTGAATATTCTGATGCATTTCAAAGATGCACTGTAAAGAAAGATGCCTGAGACATTGACAATTAAAAGCTGGATGCTGTACCACAACAATGCACCCGATCACGGGTTATTCGTTTGCCGTGACAATTTTTTTTTAATGCACAGCACCAGACGATTCTTATTCCCCAAACTATGCTCCGAATTTGGCCCCTTCCCTGGTAATAACCCCACCACACACACACACACACAAACACGTCGTCCACAGTTGAAATTCACTCTTTAAAAGGTCGTTGAATTCTGCTAACAGAAGAGATGAAAGAATATGTTACAAGAACAACACGCTACTCCTGAAAATTCATTACAGGATGTGTTACAAAAAAAAAAAAAACATGGCAGCGATGTGTTAACAATGGAGGGAGTAATTCCGAATGAAACAGGTCTGGTTAATAGTTTAACCAGACCTGTTTCAAAACGATAAATTGGCATTTTAAAAATATCGGTTTCTTTCTGTACAGATCTAGTGTGAATGCGCGCGCGTGATTGTGTGTGTGTATGTGTGTGTGTGTGTGTGTGTGTGTGTGTGTGTGTGTGTGTGTGTGTGTGTGTGTGCGCGCGCGCGCATGTGTTGTTTCGTTCTTTTCCTGGTTTCAGTCATTCGAGGACAGCCATGTTGAGGCACTGTCGTCAAAAGTATTAGTGGATTATATCGATCTCGGTACTTATATCAATCTCGTAATTATTTTATCAATCTCTATCGAATTGTTAAGTTACGTTTTCGATATAAAGAGCTAAAGCTCATCATGCAGGTAAACATAAATTCTGACACAAACGCAGACAAACATGCATGTATATATATATATATATATATATATATATATAAATTCTCAATGTCAGCAAGGCAGTTTTGTCCCAAGTTTGCACTATTATAAATAGCTATTAGCGATTAATCTGTCTATGGACAGCAGTCTAATGTTTGAGTGTACATACATACATTATATGCGTGGAGGCGCAATGGCCCAGTGGTTAGGGCAGCGGACTCGCGGTCATAGGAACGCCGCGGTTTCGATTCCCAGACTGGGCGTTGTGAGTGTTTATTGAGCGAAAATACCTAAAGCTTCATCATCCTCATCATTTAACATCTACTCTCCATGCTGGCATAGGTTAGATGGTTTTAATGTGAAATAAAGTGTCTTGCTCAAGAATACAACACATAGCCTGGTCTGGGAATCGAACTCACTACCTCACGATTGTGAGCCTGATCCACTAACCACTGAGCCATGCATCTTCATATAAATATATTGATAGTTAGGGTAAATCTCCCTTGAATTACATCTGGTTATTCCATTATTACAATCCAATATGTGATCTCAGTTGCAGCTGTATGTTAGTCAAAATACATCTTAAAATTGAGAATTATGGAAACTGTATTTGCAGAGTTATAAAACAAACAGTTCCACTTTCCCGTTTTGTTAGGAGTGGCTGTGTGGTAAGAAGGTTGTTTCTCAACCACATGGTTTCAGGTTCAGTCCCACTGCATGGCACCTTGGGGCAAGTGTCTTCTGCTATAACCTCGGGCTGACCAAAGCCTTGTGAGTGGATTTAGTCGACGGAAACTGAAATAAGTCCATTGTATATAGATATGTGTGTGTATATGTTTGTGCGTCTCTAGTTTGTCCCACCCACTATCGCTTGACAACCGATGTTGGTGTGTTTATGTCCCTGTAACTCATTGGTTTGGCAAAAGAGACCAATAGAATAAGTACTAGGCTTACAAAGAATAAGTCTTGTGGTCAATTTGTTCAACTAAAAGCAATGCTCCAGCATGGACGCAGGCAAATGACTGGAACAAATAAAAGAATATATATATATATATATATATATATATATATATATATATATATATATCATCATCATCATTTAACGTCCGCTTTCCATGCTAGCATGGGTTGGACGATTTGACTGGGGACTGGCGAACCAGAAGGCTGTACCAGACTCCAATCTGATCTGGCAGAGTTTCTACAGCTGGATGCCCTTCCTAACGCCAACCACTCCGAGAGTGTAGTGGGTGCTTTTACGTGTGACCGGCATGAAGGCCAATCCGGCAGTACTGGCAACGGCCACGTTCAAATGGTGTCTTTTTACATGCCACCTGCACAGGAGTCAGTCCAATGTTTTGTTCACATGCCATTGGCACGTGCCAGTAAGGCGAAGCTGGAAATGATCACGCTCAAATGGTGCTTTTTACGTGCCACTGGCACGACACTCACCCACCTATCTTTGAAATTTAATTATTAATGTTTGATTCTATTTTTCAGATTAACACCCGCACGATTACCCAAGCCTAATCCTAAACCTAATCCTAACACTAATCCTAAACCCTAACCCTAAAACCTTAACCCTGACCCTAAAACCGTAACCGTAACACTAATCCTAACCCTAACCGTAACCCTAAACCCTAACCCTGACCCTAAAACCCTAACCTTAACACTCTAGTGAAAATCGTGGTATATTTACAAAACATTGACGAACATGAGTTATATTTTACTGAATGATTGTGTACTTGCACGTATATGCGTTTGGAAGTTAATAGGAATTTAAGTGGAATTTCCGAAAATTGTCCCCTCCCCCCTCCCAAAACACTTTCACCGAAAATTTTTGTATATTCGGAATCTACATAATAAATAATATATGCATAGAAAATTTCATTAAAAAATATTCATTTTTATGAAAGTTATGACCTTCCAAAGTTGGGGTGTACAACTCTGTAGTTATGCCACATTGACGAACATGAGTTATATTTTTGTGAATGATTGTGTTTATTTGCACGTGTATGCGTTTGAGAGAGCGAGAGAGCGAGAGAGGAAGAGGGGGAGAAATGAATAGAGAACGAGAGCAATGTGTATGTTGTTGTCACAGATTAAGTATGTGTGGTTGTGTGTTTTTACGTATCTATGTTATGAAAAATAGGTAAAGAATACTGAGATGAAAGTTTAATCTATGACTATGTATGTATCAATTTCTCTCTCTCTCCCTCTTTTACTCTTACTCTCTATATTTTTATGTTGAGCGCGTGTGTAAGAACGGCGTTCCAGATAGAAGGGAAGAAATATAAAAGTTGCTAGAAACAACAGCCAAATCTCCCTTAAATCACACAAAGTAAACGGAATTTTAAAAATCTAATTACTGCACTGGAAAGTTCACATCGAGAAAATTCCATTGATGTAAACATTTTTACGAAAAAGTAGAAAATGTGGATTTCTATAAACTTTTAAAAAGGCTTCACACAGACACACAGCTTCAGCTTTATATATTAAGATATTACATATGTATATATATATATATATATATATATATATATATATATATATATATATATATATATATATACAAGAATAAGGGCAGAGAATCGTCAATTAATAATAGAATTAATAATTAACAATTCTGCCAAGTAGTTCAGTATGAAAAAAACCTTTATCGGTAAAACTATTTATCATTATAAATATACAGGGATTAGCAATTGAGTTGCTTCTCCAACATACTGAAAATTTAGAAATAGCAGTCAAAGAACTACTGATTCCAAACTACAAATTTTTCTCTAAAATGGATGGCGATATTTATGGCACACATAGAACAAAAAACCGGAGGGAAAAGCGTAAACAAACCAAGCCTTTAGTTAATTGGATACAAATCGTTTCCAATTAACTAAAGGCTTGGTTTGTTTACGCTTTTCCCTCCGGTTTTTTGTTCTATGTGTGCCATAAATATCGCCATCCATTTTAGAGAAAAATTTGTAGTTTGGAATCAGTAGTTCTTTGACTGCTATTTCTAAATTTTCAGTATGTTGGAGAAGCAACTCAATTGCTAATCCCTGTATATTTATATATATATATATATATATATATATATATTTGAAGATAAGCAACAAAAATTCAATAGGTTATAGCAGTACGTACGTTTCGTACAAGCTCCATTTATTCATGTAGTGAGAACACCACAGAATGTACAATGAAAATGTACTCCTCAGCTGCATAATGGAATTTCATTTTAGAAAGTCATTTTGAAGATGTTTGTCAAAAAAACAAGAGTAAGAGAAGAAAACATACCATCTCGACTATGCTGCTGTTCCATTTGAACCTATTGAATTTTTGTTGCTTAACTTCAAATTTTATTCACCAAATCTCTTGATTTTGTTTTTGGTTTTTATCCTACCAAATTCTGTTGCCTCAAACATTTTAAGTACCACATTTAATCTTTTGATTAAATCTATATTATATATATATATATATATATATATATATATATATATATATATATATATATATATATATATATATGTATATATTACATATGTGTATATATATATATATATATATATATATATATGTATGTACATATGTATATATGAAGGGAGGATGTTAAATGATGATGATGATGATGATGATGATGATGATGATGATATACGTATACTTTTTTTCAGTTTGGAGGATGTAAAACACTTGCTGTTTTTCATTAACTTGTCTCCTGTAAGCTTTTCCCTAACAAAGGAATCTGTCCAAAATGTTTGATTTTCCACTCTTGATGACTAATTCACTGTATTCTTTTTTTTTATTGATTTTACTAAATTATGCAAGTCTTGCTGATACATACCAACACCAGTCTCTCTGGAGTCTGTTTGATTGCTTATGTATATATATATATATATATATATATATATAATATTAGGGACAAAATCCAAAATTACAGGTAAAAAACTCAATTAAAATCAATTTATAAAAAATTAAAATTAAATTGAGCCTTATAGATAAAGTATATATAAAATATATAGTTTTAGGGAAAATAACCAATTTTCAAGAACTCATCGATGAAAATCCACTATCACATATAGAAAAATTAATAATTAAAAGCATAATAAATGAGTATAATATAAAGTAAAGTAAATATCATAAGATAAATATAATAAAAAGATTATTTTGATATTATGATATTTTTTAAATAATTTTTCTATCTCTATATAATAAGTATTTCATATTAATTCATTTGGTACTTATTGTTGGTTGAGATATATATCTAATTATTGTTCTACTTATGATCTGACGAGTAGCTATATTTTTGAATAGAATTTATTTTCGATAATTTCAATTGATTTTAATCGATTTAAATTTCTTTTCTATTTGAAAATTGGTTATGAAACACGTGTAATCTTTTTATTATATTTATCTTATGATATTTACTTTACTTTATATTATACTCATTTATTGTGCTTTTAATTATTAATTTTTCTATATGTGATAGTGGATTTTCATCGATGAGTTCTTGAAAATTGGTTATTTTCCCTAAAACTATATATATATATATATATATATATATATATATATATATAAGCGTGTGTGTTGCATGCCATTACTAATAAATGAAAAAATGCATTGTAAATAAACAGCAACAGATAAAAAATGTGTAAGATACAGAGGATCCCTTAATTCTTCATCAGTTATCAACCAGAACGGTAATACTCAGTTTTGCACAAACTGAGTATTACCATTCTGGTTGATTACTGATGAAGAATTAATAGACCCTCAAAATTTTGTTGAACTGTAATTGTCGATTTAGTTCTATGAAACCACAAAACATATTGTGCTTTCATTCCATAGATGCCATTTTGATGTTCTTTTATTCATATATTTGTTTAAGTCATTTGACTGCAGCCATGCTGGAGCACCACCTTTAGTTGAACAAATCGACCCCAAGACTTATTCTTTGTAAGCCTAGTGCTTATTCTATTGGTCTCTTTTGCCAAACCGCTAGGTTACGGGTACGTAAATACACCAACATTGGTCGTTAAGTGATGGTGGGGGTACAAACACACACACACACACATATATATATGATGGGCTTTTTTCAGTTTACATCTACCAAATCCACTCATAAGGCTTTGGTTGGCCGGAGGCTATAGCAGAAGACACTTGCCAAAGGTGCTACACAGTGGGACTGAACCCAAAGCCATGTGGTTGGTAAGCAAGCTACTTACCACACAGTCACTCCTGTGCCTGTGAACTTTATGTTAACTTTATCTGAAAAAAAGAAAATGTGATTAAAAAATAATGAAACAGCACATGTCAATAATCAATTATGAAATTTTAGACTTCAGTTTTATAAACTTCAACAATGAAAAAGTTTAATTTGAAAGAGCAACAAAGATATGATATTTCACAATCGGGGCTATAATAGAAGACGCTTGTCCAAGGTACCATGCTGCAGGACTGAACTCATAACCATGTGAATGTATTAAACATGTATGTTGATTTTAATATGTGCCTCTTGATTCTGTGAGAACAAGAGTGTGAGTCTAATGGTGCACACAGCTCTTTCTCACTTTAAGAAGAAAAAAAAACCTTGTATGGCTCTAGCAAGTAAGACTGCATAGCATACAATCAACAGCCCTCCTTGTTTTGCTAAATAAGGGTAGAATAGTTTGGTTACTGAGCTGAGGAATTCTATGCCTCTGCATCATTGAAATACTGCCTCTTCCATATTTTCAGGCACATGCAAGAAGTAGATTAGTGGAAGAAGGAGGCACTTGTGATTTTCCAACATCACCACCACCATCACTATGCGATTGCATCCTTTGTTGAGGTGCTTAGTTAGTCATGGTTTTCATTGGTTACTGATGACTGATGATCTTGGAATCATGGATGGCAGATCTTTCATTGCTGCCATTGTGGTATCACACATTTGCAGCAATGAAATACTACCAATTCTGAAGCTTTAGGCACAAGGAAGCTATCGTGGTGGTGAGAACAATTATGATTCTCTCGTTTCCAGCATGGGAACGTCCTCTTTTGGGGGTATTGTTCAGTTGAGGTCATTATCTTCATTATCCCCAGTGGGTGAACATGATAGTTTTAGGCATCTTCTGTTTTCTTCTTTATTTCTTTCCTAGTTTCTTCTTTTTTTTATTTATTTATTTAGTAGTTGCTTGGTCATCGTCATATTTGAAAGACAAACTGACATGCATTTTGACTTATGTTTCCATATGTCATTTTATTCAAAATACGTGTGTGTACGTGTAATAGATGATTCATCTCCATACCTCATACACTGCAGCATGAGGGACTAGCTATGTCATCTCTACATCATACATTACATCTTGAGATAAATCATCATGGTCCACATTTCCTTATCTTCACATTGTGTAAGAGTTAGAAATGATTATTGCTGTCATACAAGCAGTGTTGTCCATTTCCAGTATCTTGGGAAATATCAGAAACAGGTGAGAGTTGGTGACAGGAAGAGCATCCAGCTGTAGAAAATCTGTCTCAATAAACTCCATCCAACCCGCACAAACATAGAAAAGTGGACAATAAATGGCAGTAGTGGTGGTGGTGGTGGTAGTGGTGGTGGTGGTGGTGATGATGATGACGGTGGTGGTGGTGATGATGACAGTGGTGGTGGCAACTGTGATGACAATGACGGCGACAATATGTCTATTGCCTGTCAAAAGAATCCAACTATTTTGCACTAAATTTTTCATGCAGGGTATAACCAGTACTGCCAGCCAGACATGATGAAGGGATGCAATGGAAGGAGAGGAAGGTTGTATGACAATGCAGTGCCACATATATTGCAGTACAAGGCACCAATTAAAAAAAGAAGAAGAGTAATTGGTCCACCTACAGTTCCCTATAGATTACTTTACTTTGTTTGGCTTCTATTGATCTGTGTACAAATATAGCCCAGCTTCCCATCAATCAATACTATACTATATTAGTGAAAGCATCGACATCTAACTGATTGGTCAACAAAATGTTAATAAGTTCATTTAGTTAATGGGTTATTTATTGACCGATGGTCATTTGATTTTTAACAAAACTTCTGACACAAGAGAAAGGCTAGTTTAGTTGAAAAAACAATTGGACATCAAAGAGTTTTGGTTGATATATAAATGCATGTATCTATATATGTAATTACCTATGTATATATACATGTATGTATGTATGTATGTATGTATGTATGTATGTATGTATGTATGTGTGTGTGTGTGTGTGTGTGTGTGCATGTATGTATGAAGGTGTGTGTGTGTGTATATACTGTTGTAGTTTTTGGTCATTGAAGGTCATTCCTGGTGGAGCAGACCTACAATCAAAGGCATTCCAGTCATGACCATCCCATTTTAGTTCAAGCATGTGTTGAGATCCATATTAGAGGATGAGTCCTTCCTTTTCTAGATATATGTATACACACACACACACACATGATTGATAAGAAGGTAGAGTGTGATTTGAGGACGTTTTGGCTGCTATTTCTTGCCGATCAAATGACCTTATAAACGCTCCCTCATTGACTTCTGTGTGTATGGATGTGTTGTGTATGAGGAAGTGTTGCTGCCAAGGATGGTATAAGCCATGTCATGTGAATGGTTGATTCATGTATAGGCAAAAACCAAATTGTTTACTAATGAAGGAATGATAAGCTATGAAACCAAGGATGAGTTAGGGCAAGGTGGGGATTATTTAATTTGTTTTGTGAATGTTATAACTCTGTAGTTCACAGACGGGATGAAAGGAAATTGTTGTTGTTGTTGCTCAGCCTTAATATAGCAGACTGAGTGACTACATACAAACTAACCTCATTGGCTCCTGTTTTTAACTGTTATTAATGATGCTAAGAAGGTAATGAGCTAGCAGAATCGTTAGCACACTGGGCGAAATGCTTAGCAGCATTTCATCCATCTTTACTTTTTGTGTTCAAATTCTGCCAAGGTCAACTTTGCTTTTTCATCCTTTCGAGATTGATAGAGAGTAAATACCTGCTGAGCACTGGGGTCAACATAATTGGCTTACTCACTTCCCAAAAACTTGCCGGCCTTCTGCTAAAATTTGGAACCATGATTAATGTTGCTAAGAAGGCAGCAAGCTGGTAGAATCATTTGCTGGAAGAATCATTTGCAAGCTGGACAAAATGCTTAGCAGCATTTCTTTGACTTTACATTCTGAGTTCAAATTCTGCCAACGTCAACTTTGCCTTTCATCCTTTCAGGGTCAGTTAAATAAGTATCAGTTAAATACTGGGGTTGATGTAATCAACTAGCCCCCTCCTGCAAAATTTCAGGCCTTGTACCCATAGTAGAAAAGTTATTGATGTTGCTAATATTGTTATTGTTGTTGTTGTTACCATTCAATCCCTCTTTTATAAGCCCTGGACTAGCAGACCTATTATCAAAGAGGTTCTAGTCATAACAATGTAACATGCTTTTCATCGGACATAGTGTATCTGGGATTACATCATCAAATGCATTCTTCCTCTTTTAGCGCTTCTCAAATGACGCACTGATGCACTAGAAGAGGCATCAAGGTGTGCTACAGACTTTAAACGCAAATTTCTTATGAAGGTGCAGACCTATGATGAAAAATGTTCCTGTCTTGCCATTATCACCCTGCCTTTTGCAAATAAATTATCAACAGGTGCAGGAGTGGCTGTGTGGTAAGTAGCTTGCCTACCAACCACATGGTTCTGGGTTCAGTCCCACTGCATGGCACCTTGGGCAAGTGTCTTCTACTATAGCCTCGGGCCGACCAAAGCCTTGTGAGTGGATTTAGTAGACGGAAACTGAAAGAAGCCTGTCGTATATGTGTATATATATATATATATGTATGTGTGTTTGTTTGTCTGTGTTTGTCCCCCCATCATTGCTTGACAACCGATGCTGGTGTGTTTACATCCCCGTAACTTAGCGGTTCGGCAAAAAGAGACCAATAGAATAAGTACTAGGCTTCCAAAGAATAAGTCCTGGGGTCGATTTGCTCGACTAAAAGGCGGTGCTCCAGCATGGCCACAGTCAAATGACTGAAACAAGTAAAAGAGTTAAAAGAGTTGAAGAAACAACAGTGTGTGCAAGAAAAAAAAAACGATAACAAATTAGTTACCAATAAAAGTAAGTGAACTACAACCAGCATGAGTATTTACTGGCAATATGATCCCACCCCTCCACCTTAAAGTATTACAACATTGGTTTCAAGATACAGATGTTGCAAAACAAATTCAGAAATGAAATGATATATTAAAGTTTTGCTGAATCAATGAAAATTTGAAGTAACATTAATCTCCATTATTCTAAGACAACCCTGATCCAGCAGATTTATAAGTAAGGATGACCCAACAGTAATTATCTCAACTATCTTTTGCTTTTTATTTTATTCTTTTTCAAATAGAATGTATCAAGGACTGCTTGTAGTTTGATTTGACTGCTATTTCTAGAAGATCAAGTGACCACATAGAGATTCCTTTGAGATCTCAAACCCAGCTGATTGTTAAAATGGGTGGCATACAATCCTGCAATGTTTGTAACACAGACATCAATAAAAGACAAGGAGAGGTTCACTGGCAATCACTGAAGTAAACAGGAGACTGTAGGTTGTAGGAATTAAACAACTATAGGTTATAGTGTGCAGGTGGCTAGGACATCTACAGAAACTAATAACAAGAAAATGAGATGGATGAAGATGGTGATGGCAAGAGTTGGCAGTGGTGGTAATAATAGATATGATGGTAGAGATGATGATGACTGTGTTAGTAGTGGTGGTATTCGCAGGGAAGATGGTGATGTTGACAAAAACTTTGTTGGTAGTAGTTGTATTGAGAGAGATGACGGTGGTGATGATAACAGTGTGTTGGTAGTGGTGGTACTGATAGAGATGATGGTAGTGATGATGAGGACAGCATTAGCAGTGGTGTTATTGATTGCAATGATGGTGGTGATGGTGAAAACTGTGTGCAAGCAGTGTTAGCAATGATAGAGATGTAGATGTTGGCAATGACTGTGATGATGGTTGATGAGTGAATGAAAAGCACTCTATCAGTTATGTCTGTTTATTGTCTGCCTTAGCATCCATGAACAACAGTGGAAAAAAACCAATGTCATTTCTCTCTCTCCCCTCTGTCTGTCTGTCTGTCTCTATGTCTTTCTCTCTCTCTCTCTCTCTCTCATTAAGTTCAGCTTACTAAAAAACAACTCAACAACAATAATAACATCCTTTGATGTATTTCTTGTTTTGTTTTCTTTTTATATATTCATATATTCACCAACTTATCTACTTTCCAAGTCCTTTATTCCGATATTTCTTCTCTCTCTCCTTCTCCCTCATTCTCTCTCTCTCTCTCTCTTTCCCACTCTACCAAGTTATCCAGTACATTTGTTACTCTGCAACTATACAACTACATTATTGAAAATCAAATGAAGACTTTTCCCTCATGTTTGTTTATAAGTTGTACTAATTTAACTTTCATGAAGCTACTCTCTCTCATATTTCTACAGAGCAGTTAGCTGCATTTGCTGAAGGAACTGTGGGGTGGGGGTGGAGGGAGCAAGTTACAGACTTTTTAATGGAACTTATTTCTGTGCTACCATTAAACTTCTATGATTCCTGCTAAAGGTCATTAGTAGACTAATTAGTTGATAGTTGTTAACCCCTGAATTATTCAGTTATGTCTAGCCAAATTTTTTTGCCTTGCCTTACTTTGCCATGGCTCACCCCTACCCCTACACACTCTTGATGGAGTCACAGAGGTGCCATCGTGACAACAATATGTTTTTGGACATTTTTTAGACCTAGCAGAGTCTGGGTAGGAAATGTTTTGGCCTCATCTATTTGGCATTGTTGATTCTATACTGACTTATTTGACACCAGACAGTTTCATACATTTCCTGTTCTCTCACCTCCTCTCTCTCTCCCCCTCTCTCTTATTCTATCTGTCTGTCTGTCTATCTCCCTTTCTTTATGTGTGTGAGCTTATTTCTCTTTTATGTGTTTGAGGAGAGGAAAAATGTTTATATTAATCATGTTCAATTAATAAATTGTAATATCTCTCTCTCCTCCCTCTTTCCACCCCTTTCTTTCTCTCTCTCTCTCTCTCTCTCTCTCTCTCTCTCTACCTATCTATCTGTATGTGTGTAACATGCATGTGTAGGTGTATGTTTGCCTCCAGTGCCAAAAAGTACTGTTGCCAAATAAGTTCAATATCCAGTCAGCTATGCCAAATCCCCAGCATCCAAACAGCCACACCCAGTTGTTTCATTCCAGAGAAATCTATCTCTGTTCAGGACTGAATACAGTTGATTTCTTTCAGAAAGAGGAGTGAGAGAGAAAGGTTAAAAGGTATATTTGTGAAAGCCATGGTACTGTGAAGCTATCTATCCAACACCCTAACAACTCTGCCAATTAGGCTGCCTGAGTCTAACTACATATGGCAGCAAATTCATCATAACCTTACCCAGCTGATCACAGCTAACTGTCAAAATGTAACATCAATCACCCAACCAAGCAACCAACTGAAATCAGTGGTTTAAAAAATTTTTTAATTATATAACTCCTTTTAACCAATTTTAGTTATCTTTTAAAAGATAACATCAAGTGTTCAACCACTCATAACAATTATTCAACCCAACCTGTTGGTCTAACAATGAGTTTGTTATAAAGGGATTCACATGTAACCTTCACTCAATCACACTTCTTGACCACACATGGTCAGTTTTCATCCTATCACAGCTAATACTCAAACAATCACTGCTGATCATCAACTAATCTCACCAAATCAATTACTAGAGTTGTCTCCCATACTTGACTAAATAATTAATTATAATAATGTTCATAATTGAGCTAATACTGTCATTTCATTGCTGCATAATTACTTCTGATTAAGTTTTGGATTAACACTATATCAAATATGTTAATTCTAATATTTCTTTTTCATGAGGATGACATCCCTGAGTAATTAAACTCAGTGTTTTTTTTTTTTTTTAAATATGCTAATTTTTCAATAAATCAAAATTGATCCTCCCATAAGCTAATTTTGTTCCTGACACTAAATATGAACTAGAGAAATAGGTGTGTGTCTAATATGCTCATGTACCTTTTATGACATCAAATATAATATCTATTATATATATATATATATATATATATATATATATATATATATATATATATATATATATATATAGAAGCAGATAAGAAAAGATTTGCCAATGTTCTGCGCCGTGAGGACCAAAGACTCGAGGTATTTCGTGTTGCAAGACAGTGTAGGAGAGAGAATAGTGATGTTGTAGGAGAGAAATGTGTTCGCATGGATGATGGTACGCTTGCACTAAATGAGGCTGCAAAGAAAGAGGTCTGGAGATGCCACTACGATAGATTGCTTAATAAAGAGAATGAATGGGAGAAAGAGAGCCTGCCGTATGTCGACCCAACAGAGGGACCAGCTATCCGAGTTGACAGTACCAGGGTAGATAAAGCAATTAAGAGTATGAAGACAGGGAAAGCCCCCGGCCCACCAGGAATCACTGCAGAGATGCTCAAAATATCTGGCAGTGTTGGCTACAGCCTAGTCACCCGTATTACGAACCAGGTGATACACGAAGGAGTCATACCCAATGACTGGTGTAGCAGCACCATAGTAAACTGCTACAAAGGTAAAGGTGACGCTTTAGATACTAATAATTACAGAGGCATCAAGCTGTTAGATCAGGTTATGAAAGTTACGGAGAGGGTCATAGCCCAACTAATTAGGGAGCGAATCAATTTAGATGAGATGTAGTTTGACCATTGCCAGTACCGCCTGACTGGCCTTGTAGGGTTTTCGAGCGAGATCGTTGCCAGTGCCCCTGGACTGGCTCTTGTGCGGGTGCCACATAAAAGACACCATTTCGAGCGTAGCCGTTTTCGTGCGGGTGACACGTAAAAGCACCCACTACACTCTCTGAGTGGTTGGCGTTAGGAAGGGCATCCAGCTGTAGAAACTCTGCCAAATTAGATTGGAGCCTGGTGTTGCCATCCGGTTTCACCAGTCCTCAGTCAAATCGTCCAACCCATGCTAGCATGGAAAGCGGACGTTAAACGATGATGATGATGATGATGACATACTAGCTTAAAAGCTAGCTCCTGTGGAGGGCTCTTAATTAGGCCTTGGGCCCAACAGTTACACTGTATGCATTGACTACATATTAAATTTTATTAAACTTGACCAATATTTTTCAAGCAATGAACAATTTTCATCAAAACAAGGATATATTTTGCCAACTTGGAACTTATTGCAAAGCTGTATGATAAACAACAGTACCACCACCACCACACCTGCCATACACAGACCATTCAACTTTTTTGTGATGTAATGGGGTGATAGTAATAGTATGAGCTGTAGTTGTGATAGAGGCGGAGGCGGCAGTGATGGTGGTGGTGGTGGTGGTGGTGGTAGCCGAGGCAGTGATGACAGTGAGAGTAAGCGATGTGAAAGACAGTGGTGATGGTGGTGGAGGGGAAGGTGGCGAAGTCAAAAGCATTGGTGGTGGTGGCATCAGAAGTCTGAATGGTGTGTGTATGGCAGATGTGGAGGCAATGGTGGTGGTATTAAGAAGATGAATTCAGTGTTCAGTCCCTCTTTCTCTCACACCCACTTTTTCTCTCTCTTTTTATTATCCCCACTGCCACCATCAACACCATTACTTTTAATAAAACATCATCAACAGTAGAAGTGTCATTGAATAGTGTGAGAGGGGATCAAAGTGTGACACACTGACACACAGAAATTAGTTTTCACATTTATTATATTAGATACACACACACACACCCACAACACAACTCACATGCACCTGCAAATATGTATATCATTAAATGACATCTAGCTGCTGTCTAATTTGCAACCCTTTGTGAGTTAATCATTGATTTCTAAATTTCCTCTCTTACATTTCATAGGTGGAGGGATATGGCTTAGTGGTTAGGGTGTTACACCAATGAACATGAGATTATGGTTTTGATTCTTGGACTGGGTGATGCAGTGTGTTCTTGAGCAAAACACTTCATGTCATGTTGCTCCACTCCACTCAGCTGGCAAAAAATGAGTAATCCTGCAATGGACCAGTGTCCTGACCAGGGAGGAATAACGTCCACTTTCCACGCTGGCATGGGTTGGACGGTTTAACTGAGGACTGGCAAGCTAAGAGGCTGCATCAGGCTCGAATCTGATGTGGCAAGGTTTCTACAGCTGGATACCCTTCCTAATGCCAACCACTCTGAGAGTGTAGTGGGTGATTTTTACATGCCACTGGCACAGAAGCCATTCAGGCAGCACTGGCATCGACCACACTCAAATGGTACATTTTATGTGCCACCAGCAAGAGTGCTAGTCAAGCGGTACTGGCATCAGCCATGATAACAATATATATATATATATATATATATCATCATCATCATCATCATCGTTTAACGTCCGCTTTCCATGCTAGCATGGGTTGGAAGATTTGACTGAGGACTGGTGAAACCGGATGGCAACACCAGGCTCCAGTCTGATTTGGCAGAGTTTCTACAGCTGGATGCCCTTCTTAACGCCAACCACTCAGAGAGTGTAGTGGGTGCTTTTACGTGTCACCCGCACGAAAACGGCCACGCTCGAAATGGTGTCTTTTATGTGCCACCAGCACAAGCCAGTCCAGGGGCACTGGCAACGATCTCGCTCGAAAATCCTACAGGAGCTAGTCAGGCGGTACTGGCAACAGCCACGCTCAAAATGGTGCATCTCATGTGCCACCCGCACAAGAACCAGTCCAGGGGCACTGGCAACGATCTTACTTGGCTTGCCGGGTCTTCTCACGCACAGCACATTTCCAAAGGTCTCGGTCAGTAGTCATCGCCTCGGTGAGGCCCAATGTACGGAGGTCTTGCCTCACCACCTCAGCCCAGGTCTTCCTGGGCCTACCTCTTCCACGGGTTCCCTCAACTGTTAGGGTGTGGCACTTTTTCACGCAGCTATCCTCCTCCATTCTCACCACATGTCCATACCAGCGCAATCGTCTCTCTTGCACGCCACAACTGATGCTTCTAATGTTCAGCTTTTCTCTCAAGATACTTACACTCTGACGGGTATTCACATTGACATTACACATCCAACGGAGCATACTGGCTTCATTCCTTGCGAGCTTACGTATGTCCTCAGCAGTTACAGCCCATGTTTCACTGCCATGTAGCATGGTTGTTCGTACGCATGCGTCATACAGTCTGCCTTTTACTCTGAGTGAGAGTTCCTTTGTCGCCAGCAGGGGTAAGAGCTCTCTAAACTTTGCCCAGGCTATTCTTATTCTAGCAGCTACACTTTCAGCGCACCCACCCCCACTACTAACTTGGTCGCCCAGATAGCGGAAGCTATCGACTACCTCTAGTTTTTCACCCTGGAATGAGATAGAAGTTGTTTCCTGTTTGTTTACAGTCTTTATTGCACCTGAACATCTGCCACAAACAAAAACTAAATTGCTAGTTAACCTGCCTTTGATGTTGCTGCACCTCTTATGTGTCCATAGCTTGCACCGGGTACATCTTATAGAGTTACTACCTACTCCTTTTCTACATACTGAGCAGGGCCATCTACCTGAAGGGGTTTGTGGGCGACCAAGTTAGTAGTGGGGGTGGGTGCGCTGAAAGTGTAGCTGCTAGAATAAGAATAGCCTGGGCAAAGTTTAGAGAGCTCTTACCCCTGCTGGCGACAAAGGGACTCTCACTCAGAGTAAAAGGCAGACTGTCTGACGCATGCGTACGAACAACCATGCTACATGGCAGTGAAACATGGGCTGTAACTGCTGAGGACATACGTAAGCTCGCAAGGAATGAAGCCAGTATGCTCCGTTGGATGTGTAATGTCAATGTGAATACCCGTCAGAGTGTAAGTATCTTGAGAGAAAAGCTGAACATTAGAAGCATCAGTTGTGGCGTGCAAGAGAGACGATTGCGCTGGTATGGACATGTGGTGAGAATGGAGGAGGATAGCTGCGTGAAAAAGTGCCACACCCTAACAGTTGAGGGAACCCGTGGAAGAGGTAGGCCCAGGAAGACCTGGGCTGAGGTGGTGAGGCAAGACCTTCGTACATTGGGCCTCACCGAGGCGATGACTACTGACCGAGACCTTTGGAAATGTGCTGTGCGTGAGAAGACCCGGCAAGCCAAGTAAGATCGTTGCCAGTGCCCCTGGACTGGTTCTTGTGCGGGTGGCACATGAGATGCACCATTTTGAGCGTGGCCGTTGCCAGTACCGCCTGACTGGCTCCCGTAGGATTTTCGAGCGAGATCG
This sequence comes from Octopus bimaculoides, assembly GCF_046866305.1. Classification (NCBI taxonomy): domain Eukaryota; kingdom Metazoa; phylum Mollusca; class Cephalopoda; order Octopoda; family Octopodidae; genus Octopus; species Octopus bimaculoides. The sequence goes on along the minus strand of NC_142934.1, from coordinate 74,692,013 downwards.
TTGCCAGTGCTCCTGGACTGGCTTGTGCGGGTGGCACATAAAAGACACCATTTCGAGCGTGGCCGTTTTCGTGCGGGTAACACGTAAAAGCACCCACTACACTCTCTGAGTGGTTGGCGTTAGGAAGGGCATCCAGCTGTAGAAACTCTGCCAAATCAGACTGGAGCCTGGTGTTGCCATCCGGTTTCACCAGTCCTCAGTCAAATCTTCCAACCCATGCTAGCATGGAAAGCGGACGTTAAACGATGATGATGATGATGATGATATATGTATCACAGAATCTGGGAAACCAGTCTAATGAGCCTGTGGTTTGGAAAGGGCCTTAGATACTTTGATTTTGAATTTATAGAAGAGAATTGAAAAGTGAAGTTGTAAGCAGTCCCACCCTATTCTGCATTAGTATTAACGACTCTCTTGGTGCCTTGGGAACAGATTTTACAGCTATATTTAGACCAGTTGCCATAGATTGGGTTGAAGTACTAAGGTGTCAATTAGGTAAGCATTGGTTCAATCTTCACAGAGAATGACGACAATATGGAGCAATGATCTTGTGGGATGAATAGAACTCATATTCACCATTCCATGCATTCACCTCTAACTCAATCTCTAACTATCTGTCACTCTTCTTTTACACTCTGCTGAACCTACCCCTATTGCCATCTTCAATTCTCTGTTCATATTCTTTCTTTATCCACCTTGGTTGTACAACCTGACACCTCATCTCCACAGTCCTTTCTTATTTTCCTGCTGGAGTAACCATGTATCTCATGCAACTACTCAACAGCAAGACTCTTCTTATTCCTGTCCCTCAATCATACTTCAGCCTTTCAACCTCTGACTCAAATTCACCTGCCTCAATACTGTATCCTCATTCTGTCGTAGGGCCTTGTCTTGTGAGTTATTTGGCAACCTTATCAGTGCTGGTGCCATGAAAAAAAGCATCTGGTAAATTTGGTAAAGTGTATAGCATTAGGAGGGACATCCAGTCATAGAAACCATTTCAAAGCAGACATTGGAGCTCAATGCAGTCATCTGCCTCCTTCCCACTGCATGGTGCCTGTGTGGATAGAAAAGAAGTGGAGAAATTGCTGTTTAATAGAATTGAAATGGTTCAAAAATGTTTAAGCTTGTCCAACACAATGGTGAAGTATGAAGAATTATATGGATGCCAATTCCATTTTATCTTCGTAGTGTCTTTTTATCAAAGTAGTGTCCAAAACAAGGAAAAGAGAAAAACACATTAAGATTGGAGTGGGGATGCCTAGGGTTCCTCAGTTTAAAAACCAATGTCCTAAAGTGTTTCTATCATCACTTCTTTTGAATACATAAATTAAAAACGAAATTATCATGAATCATCATTTCTCTTTCTTTTCTGTTTATAAATTTGGTGTATTCATAAAAGTCAAACATACATTACAAGCTTAGATGTCAAACAATTATACCTGCTAAAAATTCTGTACAATGACAAATGTTTAAACCACTTCCTGCTTGATTATCTCTCAGACAACTTAGATATATTTTGAAATCCCAATTTCTTCCACCTCTCCTGCTCTCTCTCTCTCTCGCTCTGTCTCTCTCTCTACCTCTCTCTTTCTGCCCCTTCTCTGTCCTACCTCTTTTTCCCTTTTCCACCTCTCTCTCTGTCTCCTCTGACATACTGGAGGTTAAACTAGATGTCCAAACAATCCTTCACATTTCTCTCTCAACTCATAACAAATATGACAACTGTAATAAACAATACTGTTATAAATCTACAGGGACATCTCTTTGAAAATCATAATTTTGAATAATTAAAAAAAAAAAACAACTTCCCCTTTAGCGTTCAAATTTTTTTGTCAAATGTAATGCTTATTTATTCATATTGTTTCGACCGATAGAATAAGTACTAGGCTTACAAAAAAAAGTCCTGGGATGGATTTCTTCAACTAAAACTCTTTAAGGCGTTGCTCCAGCATGGCCGCAGTCAAATGACTGAAACAAGTAAAAGAATAAAAGATTGATATCATCACCATTACAACCATCGCCGACACCTTTGTCACCATCACCACCATCCCAACTACCATCACCATTGCCCACCATCGCTTCTAACATCATCACCTACGCCCCCACCATCATTACCACCACCTTCATAAAATACCACCATCGCGCCTGGCATCTCTACCATCACCATCATCAACTCCACTGTCCACCAGCGTAGATATTTTTCCGATAATGAAGTGCATTGCCAATTTCATGACAACTGCGATTTCCAATATGTCGATAATGGAGTTATTTGACTAAAAAATATTCACTCTTTAAAGGTTCAAAACTGTTCTTATTATTTAATCCTCCATTGCAATTTTCTTAATTAGCATGCTATATTAAATTTTTTATTTTTTACTTGTTTCAGTTACTGAACTGTAGCCATGCTGGGGAACCACCTTTAAGAATGTGGTCGAACAAATCGTGGCTATCAGTTGTTTTAACTCTTATTTCTAGCAATACTGATGCTGACTAGTGCCCTCAGTTACTTAGTGACGTATAATGAGAGAGACAGAAAACAGACACATACATACATACATACATATATACATGCATACATACATACATACATCCACACATACATACATACGACGGGCTTCCACACAGTTTCTGTCTATCAAACTCATTCAGTAGGAATTAATCGACCCGGTTTATAGTAAAAAATACTTGCCAAAGTGCTACGCAGTAGGACAGACATTGAAACCACGTGATTGCTAAGTGAGCTTCTTAACTACGTCGCCATATCTGAGTCTGTGTAAAAAAAACTTCAAAAAGATTAAGCTCTTTAACTCAAACCGAAAGATTTCTATATTATCATAGATACACACGTCTCCTTACCAATTTTTAAGGTTGCATGTGAGCCATTTGAAGGAAATTAGGTTGTTATTTCTAGCTGATCGGACAACAGCGTAGACATACTTTAGGTTGTCAGGTACTCGGGATTTACCGTGGTGAGAGCATGGTATCTGCAACCTACGTGGCACAAATAAAATAAGGTATCTTTAATCGTGTACACCGGTTAACCGGTTTTTTCTTGATCGTTTTTTTACCACGACGTATGACTTTCACCGCTCATAAGAAAGAAAGAGAAAGCGAGGAAAGAAATAGAAAGAAAGACAGAGAGAAAAAAGAGAAAAAGAAAGAACGGGAAGAGAACGTGAGAAGAAAAAGAGCTTCTGCATAGTTTCTATGTATTAAACCGTATTCACAAGAAGGCTATGATTGAAAACATTCTCTCAAGGTAACGTGTAGGAGGATCGAACCTGTCACCATGGTTTTTAACAACACAGACATACGAGCCATAAATTTTTTAAAATCTCTACATTTTTTCCTAATTCACGGTCCTTATAATTGTTTGCAATTCAGGTATCAGTCAATACCACCAACTCCGCCAAATCAAACTAACGATTTATTGTATCGATTTGGAACGGATGAAAGACAAAGTTGACTTCGGCGGATTTTGAACTCACATCGTGAGCCAGCCGGAATAAATACCGCAAGGCATTTTTTTTCCCGACGCTTAAATGGTTTCTACCCTAACATAAAATACAAGACTAGGAAGTTAAGAGGACAGAATGCGTGGGTGGTAAGAAGTTTGCTTCCCAGCCACCTGGTGCCGGGTTCAGTCCCACTGTGTGACACATTAGGCGAGGGTCTTCAACTATAGCCTTGTGTTGACTAAAAAGCCTTTTGAATAAATTTGATAGACGGAAATTGGAAGATGCTCATATATACACATACATATGTGTTTGTGTCTGCTTAGTCCCTACTACCACTTGACAACCGGTGTTGGTGCGTTTACGACCCGTAACGTAGCGGTTCGGCAAAAGAGACCTATAGAATAAGTACCAGGTTTTAAAAAATAATTAGTGCTACCGCCAAATCGTTCGACCAAAATTCTTCAAGGTGTTGCCCCAGCATGACCGCAGTCTAATACCTGAAGCCAATATATATATATATGTTTATATATATTAACACACACACACACACACACATATATATATATATATATATATATACAACTAAATACACACACACATACACAAAAACAATGTCGAAATGCCCTGACGTGTCTAACATTATCACAAGGTCACACATCATTTGGGACGGTTTAGTCGATAACATCGGCATCATTATTTTATAGTTACTTTATTTCAACAACAATCAGAAAGGCGAAGTCGACTTTTGTGGTATTTGAACGCAGAAAGTAAAGAGTCATAACTAAATACTATTCTAATCAATTTACCCAATTTTAGTTATTTGGTTGAGAGTGAAGCTATTGTTTATTTATTATATGTGTGGGATTCTTTCAGCCGGTCAGTCAAGTGGGAAGGCTTCCGCGGAGTAAGTAGACAGACGACAAGTTGTTTGATTGGTAAATCTGTTGCAATATGGTGTGATATCACTAGGATAAGAAAGAAATCGTACGATTTTCTGTTTGTTTTATTGTATTCTGTTGTCAGATACTTGCTGATTTCACTACCTGAATGTATTTCATCAGAATATCGTATGATGTGTGGTCTGACTCCAGCTCCACACGGAAACAGACATGATGCGTGATGTGAGTGTATGTGCGCACGTCTGTATATAAATGAACATACGTGTAAGTATGTATGTATATGTATATATATATATATATATATATATATATATATATATATATATATATATATATATATATATGTGTGTGTGTGTATGTGTATATATACACACACACACACACACACACACACACACACACACACAAATATATAATTTTATTCTTTTTACTCGTTTCAGACTGCGGGCATGCTGGAGCACCGCCTTTAGTCAAACAAATTGACCCCAGGACTTATTCTTTGTAAGCCTAGTACTTATTCTATCGGTTTCTTGTATCGAACTGCTAAGTTACGGAGACGTAAACATACGAACATTTATATATATATATATATAGTTTTATACACGTATAGATACATATATATATATATAATATATATGTATATGTATTATTTATACTTCTTTCGGTCATTGGCCTGTGGTCATGTTGGGGTACCAATTTGAAGGGTTCAGTCGAACAAATCGACCCCAGTATTTATTTTTTTAAAAGCGTGGTACTTATTCTGTCAGTTTTTTTTTGCCGAACCGTTAAGTTATGGAGACGTAAACAAACCATCAGTTGATGCCGTGCGGTGGGGGTGGGGACAAACACACCACACACGCAAACATACACATATGCGACGAGCTTCCACAGTTTCTCTACCAAATTCACTTACAAAGCATATAAGTATGTGTATGTACATATAAATACATGTATCTCTCTCCCCGCCTCTCTGTCTGTCTGTCTGTCTCTCTGTCTATCTATCTATCTATCTATCTATCTATCTATCTATCTATCTATCTATCTATCTATCTATCTATCCCCCTCCGTGTATATATATATATAAAATATCTGTATATTACTCTTAATTCACCTGAAGAAATCGGTTTTTTACATGTTTTTTTTACGTTGATTTGTTCATCAATAAAAAACATGTCTGAAATATCTATAGTGAACCTCAGCCCATCTGTGCTATTATATATACATACACACACACTACATGCACAAGCAGACATACTCACACACACACTCATACGCATGCACACACACATTTATATATATATATATATATATATATATATATATATATATATATATATATATATATATATATATATATATAACAAATGATAGAGACGGAAAATGAAGTACACGAGAAACTTTATTGATCACAGCAATCGTTTCGACCCATTCTGCATCGATCCATCGCGGGTGGGATACTGTACAACTGGTTGTGGTGCACTTCTCGGTGCAGAAGTGTCTTGACAGATGATGTTACAAGGGGTATCTCGTTAAATAAACCCTGTTTCGCTCGGTTTTTATAAAGCATGTTGTTAGTGACCATAGGTTTAAGCCGTTGGGCAGGAATATATATATATATATTAATAGTTACACGGTCACATAGCTAGCTAGAGGCGATGGCCTCTTGGAGCTAATCAACGGCAGCATTCGTCCTATTTTTCTGGACTGCCATGTTAGATTGGCGATAACTACTAATATCCAGTACCGCTACCGTAGTTTCCTTTAGAGAGACTTAGAAATATTATTATTTCTATTCATATATATATACTTTTCTTTTATTCTTTTGTTTCAGCCATTTAACTGAAGCACCGCCTTCAGTCAAACAAATCGACTCCAGGACTTTTTTTTTGTAAGCCTAGTTCATATTCATCGGTTGTCAAGCGATGATGGAGGGACAAATACAGGCATACAAATATATACATAATATATATATATACATACATATATATATATATATATATATATATATATATATATATATATATATATATATATACATATATATATATATATATATATATATATGTATATGTATATATACGACGGGCTTCTTTCAGTTTCTACTCACAAGGCTTTGGTGGGCCCGAGACAATAGTAGAAGACACTTGCCCAATGTATCACGCAGTGGGACAACCCGAACCATGTGGTTGAGAAGCAACCTTCTTACCACACGGCCACGCATATATATATATGTGTATGTGTGTGTGTATGCCTTTATGTCTGTGTTTCTCCCCCAACCACTACTATCACTTGACAATCGATGCTGGTGTGTTTACATCCCCGTAAATTAGCGGTTCGGCAAAAACGACCGATAAAATAATTAGTAGGCTTACAAAGAATAAGTCCTGGGGTTGATTTCTTCGATTAAAACCCTTTACGGTGGTGCTCCAGCATGGCCGCTGTCAAATCACTGAAACAAGCAAAAGAATATATATATGTGTGTATATATATATATATATATGTGTGTGTGTGTATATATATATATATATATATATATATATGTTGTTTTCATTGTCTCTTGTTCTTTCGTTTTAGACTTGGTATGTGCTTCTGGTACTTCATCGTATGTTTCATAAAGTGTAACTTTAGCTGAATTTAGATTCCTTTCAGTATTCCGAGCAGACCTAACCTAAATTGATGTTTTTGCGCTGCTTTCCTCAGATGTCCTCTGGTTCTTCTTACTTTTTTTTTTATTGGAAGAGTAAATGTTAGTGTTTTATTTCGAAGCAATTCCAGCGTTTTATTTTTATCTCTGTTCAGATTTATTAGAGTGTCTTATACTGCACTGCTCTTTTTGTCCTCAAACTTCTCAGAAAGAAAGACGAATCTCTTGTGTCCTGAAACTAAGTTCCTTCCATAACTTAGCATCGCTATTTTTCCCTTGTCGATTTGTTTCACAAAATCCCTGGCAGGTACTTTTGTTCTTATGGTAACTTATCTGGCATTTGCAAGAAGCAATTCTGTGTTCAAATTTAATACATTCGAAAGAGTTGCATACACGTTTCTGCCTAGCAAATCCACTCACAAGATTGTAGTCGGTCCGGTACCATAGCAGAAGACGCCTAATGTACCACGTAGCGGGAATTCAGAACCATATAGTTGGGAAGTAAGCTTCTTAACCAAACAGCCATACCATTACTTATTAATAGCATCATAAGTTTTGAATGTGTGTGTGTGTGTGTGTGTGTGCTTGAGGGAGAAGGAGTGAGAGAGAGCAGTGTCCTGTTGTCTTCATATCGCGTGATCGTTGTACATGAGTGTCACCGTCATGTTGGTTGGCGACAGAAAGGGTATCCGGTCGTAGAAAATCCGCCTCAACAAATTCCGTCTGACCCATGCGATCATGGCAAAGTGGAAGTTAAAACGATGACGATTGTGATGGTGATGATGAATCCTCTTCTTCCTAGTTAAGATGTAGTCCTAAGTTAAGCAAAACTGTCACAGGGCTGACGATATGTCTAGAACCTTCTTGTGTGTTCTGAAAAAGCTTCAGACACGATTCGAAGCCCCGCTCTCCGCATAGAACATCTCAGTGGTTCATTTGTGGATCGCATCCCTCCTGTTGCCGCCCCGTGAAGTAAACTGAAATTCATTATGCTGATTTTTTTCTTTTTTTTCTTTTTCCTTTTTATAATCGGCTGAAGATTTTGAATACGAGTTTATCTTGATAAAAATTTCTTAGTATATCTGCATATGACACACACACACAAGCACGTATATATATGTACGAATGTATGTATGTATGTGCGTATATATATATATATATATATATATATATATATATATATATATATATATATATATATATATATATATATATATATATATATATATATTTATATATATATATATATATATTTGTTGGTGTGTACAATAAACTATACATATACATTTATCAACATGTATGTATGTACGTATATGTGCGGATAAGCGTTACAGACACATGAAATTGCATATTAACATTTAGTTATGTAAATGTGTGTGTGTGTGTGTAGATAGATAGATACATATATACATATACATACATATATATTTATATATATACATATATACATACAAACATATATATGTATATGTTCGGTTGGCAAAAAAGTAATTTCGTTTTTTGCAAATAGAGTTACGATTTTTTTTTTGAATGACTTTTGTCAATGTCATATTTTTTTTTCCTTTTGACATTTGATAGACGTTACTTTTAGCTTACTTTAGAAGCAAATTGCGCGTAATTTTGTTTACAGCTGTTAATTCAGTGTCAATTTTAACATGGCGTGCAAAAACGAACAGTTTCGCCATATTTTGCCTTTTTATTTCCGTAAAAGTAAGAAAGCTGTTGAGGCTCACAAAGAGATATGTGAAGTTTATGGTGTTGATTGCTTAACAGAATGCACGTGTCAGAAATGGGTTTAAAAATTCCCTTCTGGAGATTTTTTACTCAAAGATGACCAACGTTCTGGTCGACCTACTGAAGTTGATGATGACCGAATTAAAGCCACATGAGACTGAAGTGGGGTTAAATGTATCACACAGAACAATTGAAAATTATTTAAAATGTCTTGGACTCGTTAAGAAGCTCGATATTTGGGTTCCACATAAATTGAAAGAGATTCATTTAACACAACGAATCATTATTTGCGGTATGCATCTCAAACGCAATAAAATCGACCTTTTTCGGAAACGAATCATCACTGGTGATGAAAAATGGATAGTCTACAATAACATCAATCGAAAACGATCATGGTCCAAGCGTAATGAACCAGCACAAACCACATCGGAAGCTGAATTGCATCAAAAAAAGGTCACGCTGTCAATTTGGTGGGATTACAAAGGTGTTGTGTATTTTGGGTTGCTTCCAAGGAACCAAACGATCAATTCAGATGTCTACTGTCAGCAACTAATGAAACTGGAGGAAGCAAAAAAAAAAAAAACGGCTAGAATTGGCAAATCGTAAAGAAATCGTGTTCCACCATGACAACGCTAGACCAGACACGTTTTTGCTAACCCATGAAAAATTATTGGAGCTTGGTTGGGAAGTGATGCCACATCCACCATATAGCCCTGACCTTGCACCACCAGATTACCATTTATTTCAAAGTTTGCAAAATTCTTTGAATGGTAAAACTTTCAATAATGATGGTGATCTGAAATTGCACTTGCTTCAGCTTTTGGCTGATAAGGACCGGAAGTTCTATGAGCACGGAAGCATGAAATTGCCAGAAAGATGGCAAAAGGTCATCGAACAGTGGAAAATATATAATTGATTAAAGTTCATTTTTTGTATTTAAAAAAATATATGCATACATATATATATATTTATATATGCATACGTATATATGTATGAATGCGTATGAGACAGTGTTTGTGCGCGCGCGCGTGTGAGGTGCATGTGTATAAGTAGTAAATAAGCCAGAAAATTACCAAAAGTCTCAACACAAAAGTGCACAGAAGAGTTACTGCTGACATAAGATTCGTCTCTAAGAGGTCAGCGGTTCTCATGTTACATACTTGCCTGATGATACTCTTAAGATATAAAACTTTAATGTACGAAATGCCGTAAACTGAACAATAATCTACAAGTAAAATATTTGCTCTATCGGGACATTGCGTTCTCTTTTATTTTATAGACACATCACAGGAATGTTTAGAAACGCGGGAGGTCGGTCCAATAAAATAATGACTCCAGAAAGTTCTCCCAAGACCATGTGATTAACAAAAAAAAAAAGAAAGCAAAGAAAAGAAAAAAACGAAAAATGGGATTTTATCGCAAAAGTAAACTGAAGAGTTTTAAAAAAAATATTGAAGAGGCACCAGTTTTGATGAATATGCTTGTGGAGGGCTCCCTAATTAGCTACGCTATTGTGTATGTATATATCAGTTCCACTGCACGGCAAGTGTCTTCTAATTTAGTCCTGGACTGATCAATGCCTTATGAGTGGATTTGGTAGATGGAATCTGTGTGGAGGACCACATATCTGTTTGTGTGTGTGAATGTGTAGAACTGTGTAGGAGCCTGTCATGTATATATATATATATATATATATATATATATATATATATATATATATATATATATATATATATATATATATATATATATATATATATATATATATATATATATATATATATGAGTGGCTGTGTGGTAAGTAGCTTGCTTACCAACCACATGGTTCCGGGTTCAGTCCCACTGCGTGGCACCTTGGGCAAGTGTCTTCTACTATAGTCTCGGGCCGACCAAAGCCTTGTGAGTGGATTTGGTAGACGGAAACTGAAAGAAGCCCGTCGTATATATGTATCTATATATATATATGTAAGTGTGTGTGTTTGTGTGTTTGTCCCCCCTAGCATTGCTTGACAACCTATGCTAGTGTGTTTATGTCCCCGTCACTTAGCGATTCGGCAAAAGAGACCGATAGAATAAGTACTAGGCTTACAAAGAATAAGTCCCGGGGTCGATTTGTTCGACTAAAAGGCGGTGCTCCAGCATGGCCGCAGTCAAATGACTGAAACAAGTAAAAGAGTAAAAGAATATACATAAAAGAAAATGGCGATACATCAGTCAATAAGTATATTTATTAACTGCAAAAATAAACATCTCTAACAGCTGTTTCGATTCATACTTTAAAGATTATAATTGTAATAATTAAATCATTTTATAAAGCAGAATCTCGTCTGAGGTAGAAAAAAAGATATACCAGTATGTTATTAGTTGTTAAGTATACGGAATATTACAGCAAACTGAGTATTGTTATATGGATAAGTTTGGTATAAACCTATTGAGAGGACATAGGATGTTTATTTAGTGGATAAGTAAATATATATTAATATACTCTAGATAATAGTTGATCAATGGAATTTTCCGTGATTTTCCCGCCAAAACAGCTATCAATTGAGATGCGCGCCAAGCTCTCGTGGGCAGTGAGGAATCAGAAGTTCGTGAGAAGTTAAATCATTTGGTTGCGGCTCGACTCTGTGTCAAAGAGAATCATTTATCCACAATGAACATAAAATTTTCCCGCCTCTCGCAACACGAATAAGAAGTTGTAATTATTGTAAAGTATGGTTTCGTCAAAAACCCGAATTGGACTTGGTTGTAATTGAGAAACAATACACAGCTAAATTCAGTCAAACTAAATAGTCAAAATATTTAGTAACTCACTTAACCAAGCTATATGTTTCATTAAAATATTGCGTTTTTAAGAAATGTGAAATAGATCGTATTTGACGGTGGAACTTGAAATAGATAAAGCTATAGATAATCCTTTCTACTGAAGGCACAAGCCCTGGAATTTGGGGAGAAGGAACTGATACTCAATTTATCGAAAGGATGAAAGACAAAGTCGACCTCAGCGGAATTTGAACACAGAACGTAAAAACGGACGAAATGTCGCCAAGCGTACTAACGATTCTGCCAGCTTGATGCCTTATATAAAGCTATAAATAAAATAACGCATAAAATATTGGGTTAAAAACATTTGGAAGAGAATGATCTAAGGCTACTCGTATTTTATATCTCTCAAAGTTTTTAAATTCTTATGACGCATACAACTAACAATTCTTGCTGATAAGGACAAAGTTTCTGAAATGGGTAGAGAAGACTCGAAAGGTTGCTTTGGTATCATGGTAATACATCAGTTATGTTTATAGAAGATGTAAGTTCGAGTACCACTTTGACATTATCCATCTAAGGGGTTTTAAATCTAGTATTCTAAACGTTGCTACTTATAGTTTTATCTGCTTCGAGTCTCACCGTTAAAGAATGATTTATATAAATAAATGCATGTAGCATGTAGAAGGAAGGAACACGTTTCAAAAAAAAAATGGTCGTCGCTGGAATTTGAATAAAAAGCGATAATTGTTACATATGAAACTTTAGGAAAGTCTTGCATATTTTTACTTTTCCAAATTACAAATTATATTTGTAAACTGTGTGTGTTACCTGGTTCTTATTGCCTGAAAATCCTAACTTTTCCAGATTACCACAGACAAAACCAAGTGCACCAATGATTATTGGTATATATTTGAATTTATAATCAAGAAAGTGGAGCTGTATTGGGGAAGCAGCTGTCCATAAATATTCTACTCCTCGTCCATGATTTTAGAAGATATATTTGATATCTGCAGAGCAGCTAACATCTTTGACTGTACATGATTTTTCTTTATTTTCTCTTCCAAATTACTTTATCCGGCCTGTTATGTTTGCATTTGGGAAGTTTTGAAGGGAATTTTAGTTCACATTACTCCATAAGGAACATAGTGCCAGTTTCCCGGTTTCTCTAGCCTATATTTTCCTCTCTGGACAGGATACCGGTCCGCTGAGTGTACTGGAGCAACGTGAAATGACGTGTTTTGCTTAAGAATACAGCACATCGCCCGGTCCAGCAATCGAAACTATAATTTTACGATCATGAGTCTAACACCCTAACCACTAAGCCATGCGTCTCCACACGCATGTATTCAATAGCAGAGTTGTTTTTTTAAATTTATTTATTGTTGGGTATTCTTTCTTCAAATAGCATTGTATATTGTTTTAACATCAACATCTTATTGCATTTGGAGATATTTATATATGAAGACATTTTTGGGCAGCTAATGATTAATGTGCGGCTATATCTTACCCTGAAGAGTAGCATGATCGACATTTGCAATTAAATCTTGGGAATTTGAGAGCTGCATTGTTGTGCTTGTTAAATAGATATTTCGTAGCTATCCTTTGCTCTCAGATTGCGAAAACGTAATCTTCGATAAGTAACCCTTCATGTTAATATTATCATGCTCCTGTTTCCGTCATTACCTTCTGAGTTCAAATTCCGCAGAAGTCGACTTTGCCTTTCGTCCTTTTGGGATCGATAAAATAAGTACCAGTTGAGCCTTGGGATCGATAAAATAAGTACCAGTTGAGCCCTGGGATCGAAGTAATTGACTTATGCACTCACCCGAACTTGCTGGCCATGTGCCAAAATTTGTAATCAATATTATCATGCTCCTGACAATAAAGAAAAACATATTCATGAATGAACCTTTTGTAGTATGCAGAATACTTCTCTTCCAGTCCCAGCTGAGATACGCGAGTCCTATTCTTTGGGGTTCACAAGGTAAGACATCAGGAGGTGAATATTTCTTGAGGTGTGCACTACTAACTTGCAGGCTGTTATTCACTTCATTTTTGAGCACTTAGTTGATGTTTATTTTCCCTGCTACTGTTAAACAGATGCTGTCTGAGTGACATATACTGCACTGATGACAATCTGCACTGACCTTAAGCCTCTTCTGCCCTTTTTTCTTGAGATGTTTCTGTGGAAGTTTCCAGTTAATGTTCGGATCTTGCGGGTTTTATGAAGCGGATTTCCTCCGTAAACAACTCAAATATCTGCTGCTATGCGTAATGGGTCTTGGTACTGAAAATGAATTGCGAAATATCTTGTAAAAGGAGAGCTCTGATTGCCATATCTATTTTTTAGTTTTCTGTGATATTTTTGGTTATTCTTATTCTTCACTGTATGTTTGTATGTTATATTTTCATCAATACCTAGGTATATATAGCACTCGGAATATGGGAAAGGGAAGATAAAAAGACAATACTGACGCAAAGATTTGGGATTTGGAGAACAATTTTTCCACGTTCATTTCTAAAAAAAGGAAACATTTCTTTGGGCCAAACTCTGTTCCTATATCAGCAGAAAATATGATTAAATCGAACTGGTTTTCAGGATTGTTAATATTTCAAACATGTATCTATATGAGTTCTTGTATGTATGGAAATGATTGTTCGTGAATGTATATACATACATTGCGGTCCATGGGAAGAGCCGTTTTAACGATGCGTCCTGCCCAGCTCTTCGAAACGCCGGTGTTAAAACGGGGGTAGCTGATGAAGTAGAATGTTCTCTATGTGGCTTGTGTGTTTTCTCGTCTACGTTTTGTTTGCAATGTCCTGTACCCAGATATGCACCTATACATACAGGTGGATGTCGGTACGCACATACCTGTACGCACATACCTGTACGTATATATGCATATACTCATTTACTATTTGTTTATATATATATATATATATATATATATATATATATATATATATATATATATATATATATATATATATATATATACACACACATATATATATATATAAAAGCCTTCTATCACTACATTGAACAGACGTGTGTGTGTGTCTATGTCTGTGCGTGTGTATGTGCGCGCTCGCCTGTAGAAGGGTAGAAAAAAGGAGAGTTTATATGCCCATATATCTACTACCCATGCCCACTCGAACTATATGGAAGAACAACAGTAACGCCTATAAGCACCTGGTCTCTCTATATAGAGAATAATATCTGAATGTATGTGTGCGTGTGTGTATGTGTGTGTGGGCTTATGTAATAGTTCGGAAAAACATGTAGATATGGGAGGATGTATATCTATGTACTCATGCACGTTTATATGCACGTGTTTGTGTGTATGTGCGCGAGGAAGATGTGTATGGGTATGTGTTTAAGCGTATGCATGTATAAATGTATACGCTACTTATCACTGTATTAAATATTGGCGCATATACAGACATTATATGCACCCATGTGGTTATATCACATATTTCAATTTCAACCACCTGAACAATATGGGAAGATAATAA
>NC_142934.1:74631990-74671990 GCF_046866305.1 Octopus bimaculoides | reverse complement strand
TTGAAACCATATAATAGTGAAAGTTTTAATAGAGATATTATTGTTTCACTTTTGACACGTAATACGGAAACTGTGTAAGAGATAAGAGATTGTTTCGGGTTCGTATTAGGCAAGAAGTTGAAAAGCTTTTTGGGCCCTGACACTGCATGGACGCTAAGTAAGGCTTGTGTAAAATTTGAATGAAATCCGTTGCGTAGTTCTTGAGGTTTAGTGATGCATACATACAGACATTCTCAGTTTTATATATATCGGGGACCCCCTTTGGTCATGAATAACCATGGGATTGCACCTACAAAGTTACCCTCCGAAGCATAAGTCCAAGCAAGGTTGTTTATGGAAGACCAGCGGTCGCACATGCAAACCAGCCTCCCCTCTCTACGCCACCGATGTTTATATATATGTGTGTGTGTGTGTGTTATTCTATGCATATATAGAAACTATGCACAAAACACAGAAGATATGGATCTCAAACAAAAATTCAGCGCCACTCTGATACATATACATCTCCTTAACGAAAACTACTTTGAAAAATTGCGTGAGATGAAAAATTCTTGGTGGGCAAAAAAGCCCAAGAACTGGAACAGGCTGCTAAACCTCACAACTTGAGATAATTGTATGACAATTTGAAAGGTGTATTTTGGTCCAAAAACGGGTGGTACAGAACCTATTTTTTCTAACAATGGGTCAAATCTCTTGAGTAGCAAAGACGAAATTCTGAAAAGATGGGATGGGAGAGGCACAGTTGACATGATTTTTGCATTTCGGCAAGTTCAAGAAAAGCCACGTGCGTAAAATATTGACTTGTACATGGTCTTTATCGATTTGACCAAGGCCTTTGAGGCAGTGAATCTCGAGGCGCTCTGGAAAATTTTGCCGAAAGTTGGTTTTGATGAAATGATGAGAATAATAGTATCTTTGGGTAAGAGTGATATCTAGCAGTCCATTTTCAGAGGCATTTTCTGTTGAACCAAACAGGGCTGTGTTTTAACTCTTGAACTTTTTCCATATTCTTTTCGATGATGTTTCAGCATGCTTTTAAGGATTAGAATGAAGGTGTAAAATTTCAGTTGTGCACAGAAGGAGGTCTACTAAATCTAAAAGGGCAAAGCTTCGGATCAAAGAAAAAGACCAAGAAAGAGATTCTATGTGATTTTCTGTTTGCTGATGATTGCACTTTGATTTCTCATACATTTGAGGGAATTAGGAAACAGTCGACAGGTTTATTGCAGCTGCTCGTGCATTTGGACTATCAACATCTAGAAGACTGAAGTTTTATTTCAGTTAATGCCAGGAACAGAACAGACGCAACATTTAAATGTGTTGATTGGCAATAAGCCACTCAAACGGGTCAGGTCATTGAAATATCTTGGTGGTACGGTAAATTTAAAGAGTACTCCTGATGACGAAATCAATGTTAGAATATCTAAGGCTACGAGTGCTTATGGAAATCTTACCTACTGTTTGTGGGATGAACACGATGTCAATCTGAAAACTAAAACAACTGTATACAAATCTTGTATTTTGAGCGCACTCTTGTATGGGGCAGAAGCATAGACTCCCTACTGCAGACATATAAAGAAACTTATAACCTTTCACATGTGCTACCTGTGCAATATCTGCAACATAAAATGACAAGATAAGATATCAAACGTCAATTTCTTAGAAAAATGTAATATCTCCTGTATCAAAAGCATTCTACTGAAAATTCAGTGCAGATGGATAGCATATGCTGTTCGAGTGAAAAATGACTACATTCCGAAAATTCTTTTGTATGGCCAATAAGTAGAGGGATGCTGCGGTTAAGGAAGGCCCGTCGTTAGATATAAGGATAAGTTGAAGCACTCACTAAAATCTCTACAGCTTAAATCGACATTTGGGGGAAGTTATTGCCTAGATCGATCTGCGTGGCGTAAAATGTGTCGTGATGCATCAAAACAATTTAAGTTGAAGAAATAGAACAAGAAAAGAATTATATCCTGCAATCAAGAGACACATTTGTCCAATCCCAGGCAAGATCAGAATTGTCATTGTCCTCATAGCAAAATCCATACCTGAACTCAAATTACATTCACGCATCCTTCGCAAATAGATGCAGCTTCTTTTATTCTTTAACTTCTTTCTTCTTTTCCTTTCTTATTTTAAATTCTCCCTTTCAAACACTCAATCGTAGAAATCGATACGAGTGACCATCATATATATATATATATATATATATATATATATATATATAAACATACACACACATATAAATGTATGTATACATATGTGCATTCGCTATGATAGATCGCTAAAACTATACACATTTTTTTCTCTCTTTGTTTCTTTCTGTGTTCCTTTCTGTGGAAGAGCGTAGGCTCGAAACGTTAAAGACTTTTTCAATTCCCGAGCGTTATGCAAAAACATCTATGTGTGTGTGTGTGTGTGTGTTTTATGTGTGTGGATATATATGTGCGCGTGTGTGTGTGTGCGCGCCTATGTATGTATGTATGCATGTATGTATGTGTGTTACCCGTAATTCACGGTATATCCATGTTCCAGAAACAACCTGTAGCACCAGGGCCGGCCATAGGGTTGCTGGAACCCCGGGAAAGCTGAACTTTGGCGTGTACAAGCTGACGGTCGTGGAAATTTCCTTGTCTTTGTCACACCTTTCTTGGCACCCCCTAGCACATGACGCCCCGGGTTGCCGTTACCTTGAGCCGGCCCTGTGCAGCATTCTATAGATGTCAGACAGTCTGTAACTCCCTTTCGTCAATAACTCAATAACAGCATGTTGCTTCTGCTTGGAACCCATTATTTACCCACTATGAAAATGAACAAGAAGATAATTAACAACTTACGTAGAATTATTCAGCCAACATGTGCAATTTGAACGACCTGCCAGTCATTAAAAAAAGTCATGCCCACTTTTGATTTACTTTCAGCCCAATCTTCATATATTTTGCTCGGATACATTGAAATACGAAGATTTGTATCTGTGTGAATAGTCAAACTACACTTTGAGACGGAAGCTAAAAATTCGAACTCCTGCTAGGATGTGAATATCCATCTATTGGAAAATCTAGAAGCTCCCTTCCCTCTTATAAAATCCGAAAGTAGAAATTGTTTCCGGTCATCTTGTTCATTGCTTGTCACTGGTTATTGAACGATGGATATTCAGAGAATGGCATATGTACATGGAATCCAAGCGTTTGTTTCTTATACGCCAATGATGTACGGATGTTTCATTACACCATAGCTATCATCTGACAAGATGAAGCAATTACCAGATATATATCATATATCATAACATACCATATGTATATGTACCTGTGCATGCGTGTGTGTGTGTGTGTGTGAAAGAGAGAGAGAGAGAGAGAGAGAGAGAGAGAGAGAGTGAGACAGGCAGAGGTGGGAGGGAGATGCGGGGGCGGAGAACGAAATATGAAAGTAATTGAAACATATTTCTCTGCCGCAGATCAACCAAGATCGAGTTGACCACTGCGTACAGGCCCCGTCTCCAGACTTTGGTGCTTGGGAATGCTTCAGAATATCCTGGGTGGGCACTAATTTCTAAACTGTATTTTCTAAATCTGAGGGTGCAGTACTGTCCAGTGCCTCGGCCCCCTTAGCGAGAGGCATGATTGCACAAAAGCGATCTAGCCGTGACCATTTCATAATATTCTCAAGCACAATGTATTAGGATCTTGCTATTCAAAGTGTACTTCCCTTTTCTTCCGATGATAGTATGTGATAGGGAAGATTTTACTGCTGTTTCTAGCGACTTGAACGATCACGTAAAGGTTCCGTTGTCGGATGAGGAAATATTTTGAGACGTTCATCTTTCATACTCCTCTCTCTTCCTTCGTTAACTCTTTCTCTCTCTCTCTCCCTCTCCTTCTCCCCCCCTCTCTCTCCGCCAAATACACATTCACACAGATCATTTCGGACTTTTCCATGTTTTACGTATATGTTTTCAGTTTGGATTTGAACTCGCGAAACATTTCATGCGGAGTACTTCTCTCCCCGTTGTAACGGTGACGGTGACACTCGTTCCGTTACTACTCATATTCTTCATCTTGTTGTTGATGGAGGTGTTGGGGGTGACAGCCGTGGTGGTAGCTATAACAGATGAAGCGATGGTGGCGACATCGGGTAGGCGTGATGTCAATTATTAGGCAACGTAGATGTTCGGGACCAGAATTACACGGTGACGAGTGGGGAATGACAATCGTAAAGCAATGCACGTGCGTCACACGGTGACTCATACTGGGTTTTTTCCGCATGATTGGGTCAAAATGTCATGTCATCCATCACAAGAAGACCCTACCATTAAATGTTATATTAACACTCCCCAACCAGCTTGTATGCTGGCCTGTATACACACACACACACACACACATACACACACACACACACACACACACACACACACACACATACATACATACATACATACATAAGGCGCAGGAGTGGCTGTGTGGTATAGCTTGCTTACGAACCGCTTCTACTATAGCCTCGGGCCGACCAAAGCCTTGTAAGTGGATTTGGTAGACGGAAACTGAAAGAAGCCCGTCGTATATATATATATATATATATATATATATATATATATATATATATATATATATATATATATATATGTATGTATGCGTATATGCTTGTGTGTCTGTGTTTCCCTTCCCCCCAACATCGCATGACAAGCGATGCTGGTGTGTTTACGTCCCCGTAACTTAGCGGTTCGGCAAAAGTTGCCGATAGAATAAGTACTAGGCTTACAAAGAATGTCCTGGGGTCGATTTGCTCGGTGCTCCAGCATGGCCACAGTCAAATGACTGAAACAAGTAAAAGAGTAAAAAGAGTGTATATATATATATATATATATATATATATATATATATATATATGTATATATATATATATATATATATTTTATATGCGAGTAAAAATAAATACATAAAAAGGGGTTTTGTATGATTGTGTATAGAGGAATATATTATTTTGTTTAAAAGAGTTCCAACACTGTCTGTTTTTTATGTTTTATTTATATTCCTGCAAAACCAATGTGGGATATAGAATATGGAATATATAATATAATATACAATATATAATACAAAATAAAAATGGATGGTACAATGAAATAAAGTATTGAATGTCTTATTGAATATATGGAATATGTCTTATTGAATAGATGAAATATTGAGTGTTCAATATAAAGGATTAAATATATAAAGGCGAATACGTATTTTCTATACCTTGTGGTATTTCATCATGGCCGGTATGACAGACTTTAACAGACTGTAATAGATTAGCTGGTTTTCTGTCTTTTATACCAATTCCTTTGGACAGCAACAGTATGTGTTTGGCTATTTTTAGAATTGATGCCAAATTTATTTTTAGAAATGATGACATTTGAGAAATTGTTTTGTGTTTTGGTTGTAGGGATAAGATTTTTAAACCCCAGTAGGTGTTTGGCTGTTCTTAGAAATGATGCCAAATTTATTTTTAGAAATGATGACATTTGAGAAATTGTTTTGTGTTTTGGTTGTAGGGATAAGATTTTTAAACCCCAGTAGGTGTTTGGCTATTCTTAGAAATGATGCCAAATCTATTTTTAGAAATGATGACATTTGAGAGATTTTTTGTGTTTTAGTTATAGGGATAAGATTTTTAAACCCCAAGTAAGATAAATTTAATCATTGTTTGTTAAGAGTGGGTTTGAATTTCTTAATAAAGTCCTTTTCTTTGCATTTTCTCTCAATTTCATTCCGGTTGTAAAGTTTATGGAATGGAAATATAATAAAAGTTTGATGACCACATGTTGCCAGATGGTTACTCAGTGGTATTTGGCGGACTTCTGGGTTTATATATATATATATATATATATATATATATATATATATATATATATATATATATATATATATATATATATATATATATATATATATATATATATCGATAGATAGATAGATAGATAGATAGATAGATAGATAGATAGTTAAGAGGTATGATGCATACGTGCACGTGCACGCTAGATATACAAGGAGTTGCTTTGCTGCAGGATATATATATAGAATCATTTTGTCGTTAAAATAACTTGACTAGATTTTATCTAGTTTCTTTTTTCTACGTCAGAACATTTGAAAATCCGGTATACGCAACTGAAGTAGTGTTGCATTAAAACAGCCATCTATGTATCATACTTAATGTATACACTATGATAGGTAAAATACTGCAGTTTTCGACTAACGTGCTGTGTTAATAATAGTTTCAAATTTTGGCACAAGGCCAGCAAGTTCGGGGGAGGGGCTAAGCCGATTACATCGACCCCAGTGTTCAACTGGTACTTATTCTATCGACCTCGAAGCGATGAAAGGCAAAGTCGAACTCGACGGAATTTGAACTCAGAACGCAAAGACGGACGAAATACCGCTAAGAATTTTGCCCGGCGTGCTGTGCTAACGATTCTGCCAGCTCGCCCCCCACCCCCCCACCCGCGTTGTGACAACAACAACAACAATAATTCGTTCGTTTTATTGGCCACAAGGGCTAATATCAATTAAAAACATATAAGGACAAAGTCAGGACGAAGGTTACAAAAGGTTTTGTCCGAAAAGGTAGGAAAGTTCGTCTAAACAGAGGAAGAAAACGGAGAAAGATATGATGAATAAATAGATAAATAAATAGATAAATAAATAAGTAGAAACCCCCGAAGGGGGAGGCGCTTCGAAAAAGGAAAGGTTACACGTGGAAAAACCCATAAAACCACGGGATCCTGGTCAGAAAAAAAATAAGAAAGGGGTATAGAGCCCTTTCTCCTTTTACATTACCTTTTATTTTTCTTTTTTTTTTTTAATTTTTTTATTTTTACAAGTGTATTCTCAGAATTGGTCCGTTTATACTGGCCATTCTTCCAACAGTCACCCATCTTTCAACGAATTTGCTATGAGACAGCACTTCCCTCTCTACTCTCATCTTCCTTTTCAAGTGGAACTTGATGAGGCCTTGGCCAAAGAGGAAAGTGTCTGTCTTTAGCCCTTTCAAACGGGTCCACCATATCACCTCTTTCGCTACAGCCACTAGGCATAGGAAAATTGCCTTGCCCTCCTGGTTAAAGGAGGTCGGCGAGTCAATTCTCACGATGGACTCAGCTGATAGCCGGATCCGTCCTACACGTGACAGTAGCTGTTCGATATAGACCCACAGGTCAGCAATGCTCGGGCACTGGACGAGTGCGTGCAGAACGGTTTCGTCGTCCTGAGCGCACCTCGGGCAGGCCCGGTTGACGGCACTTCCATGTCGGTAGAGTTTATCTCGAACAGGTAGCGCACCTCGGTAGCACTGCCAGGCGAGGGACCTTTGGAAATTATCCATGGGCCCCGGCCCGAAGGTTCTCCTGAACAGACTGCTTAGCTGATTATCCTCGACGCCTAGAGTTTCCCCGAGAACGTCGTCGCACTTTTCTCCCACTAACCCTCTATAGAACGCTAGAGTGGAGCTACTACCGATCGCACTGCCCGCCTGACTGAGGGCGGTGAGAGCTTGGCGGCACTCGAGGTGCCAAGCGCCCTTTCTCGGTCTACGTTTGATCCAGGATTGCAGCTCTGTTAAAGAAACGAGCTGCGGAAAATCGCGTCTGACGAAAGGCGACCACACCTGTTCACCGTCCAGGAAACGCTTGAGATGTCGTAGCCTGAGCGCATGTTTGCGCATCAGCAGCCACGGCATGCCAAGGCCTCCGTTCAGCGGTTGTTGACAGCAGATGGAGCGCCTGACCAGTGGTACCTGACCCTTCCACAAAAAGTTGAAGAGCAAGGGTACTATCTTGGTTAACCAGCGGTCGGGACAAGGGACGACGGTCAAACGGTAATAGATGACGGATGCGATGTACACATTCGCCACCTCCGCTCGACCTTTCAAGGAGAGCTTCCTCTCAGCCCATTTCTGGGTGAGGTTGGCCACCCTGTTCGTCACTTCTTCCCAGTTTTTCTCCAACTGGAGGTCCGAACCGAACCAGACCCCGAGCAGTTTAACGGATCCGTCTGTCCAGCACCCTACGGCGCTGTTGGACGGCATGGACTTGCCCCTCCAGGTGCCTAGTTGCAAGCCCACTGACTTTTCCGCGTTAATCTTCGCACCTGTCACCGCTTCATACTCGTTTAGTGTCTCGCCAATCAGGTCAATATGCCTGTGGCTCGACACCATCACGGTGACGTCGTCGGCATAGGCAGACACGCTCCTTCCACATCCCAGATCACGCGGGACGCCCCTCAAAGCGTCCAACTTCCGCAGTAATGGCTCGAGAGTCAATACATACAGAAGGGAGGAGAGAGGACACCCTTGGCGAACCGAACGCGAGATGTTGAACGGTTCCGATAGATGGCCGTTCACCCGTATGACCGAGCAGATGCCGCTGTATAAAGCAGCTATCCACCCGCGGAAGACCGGACCGAAACCAGCTGCCTTGAGAACAGCTGCCAGGTATCGATGGTCGACCCTATCGAAGGCTTTAGACTGATCTAAATTGATCAAAGCCCCACCCGCGCAAGCTTCGTTACCCACCCTCTCTATGATGTAGCGCATGAGATGGAGGTTGTCGCGGATAGACCTGGTCGGCACAGCGCATGTCTGCGCCTTGCTGATCAGTTTGCCCACGACAGGCGCCAATCTCTTGGCTAGCACCTTGGCCAAGATCTTCAACTCTGTGTTGAGCAGAGTGATGGGCCTAAAGTTCCCTATAATGTCCCCCTTGTTTGGGTCCTTTCTTAGCAAAGTCACCACTCCTCGACAAACAAAAGCAGGAATTCTTCCGTTTTGTTGCCAGTTGCAGTAGACGTTTGCCAAGACGCCCGCAAACAAGTCTGGCATTGACGTATAAAGTTCGTAAGGCAGACCATCCAAACCCGGCGATCTACCTCTCGTGCAGCCCTTCATCGCTTCCTGTACTTCCCAGGCAGATATGGGTCCTTCTCAGCACTCGGCCTCGCTGGTCGAGAGTTGCGGCAGGCCGTCTAGGTACACACCGAAGTCTGTTCCGTCGTCCCGAACAATTGAGCAAAGTGCTGCTGAAAGGCTGCATACATCTGCTTCGGTTCCGAAATCTCGCACTCGTTCTGGTCCAGCAAAGACCAACCTCTGAAATTCATCTGGAGTCCTCCCTAGCTGCTGCCGAGACGATTTTCTTTCTCCTTCCAGTATGTATTGTGTTTTGTTTTTTTTAACAGACCATGTCTTCGAGATTTTACATCGTACGAAAACCGTGAAACCCTGCCTGTCAACAGCATATATCCGATAAATATGACACATAGGTGTCTCTTTATATTTGCACAATTTTTTGCTATTGTAATACAGATACATAGGCGTGGCTGTGTGGTAAGAAGTTTGCTTCCCAACCACAAGGTTCCGGACTCAGTCGCACTGCGTGACACCTTGAGCAAGTTTCTTCCACTATAGCCTCGAGCCGACCAAAGTCTTCTAAGTAGATTTCGTTGATGGGCACTGAAAAAAAAAACCCGTCGTCTGTGTGTGTGTGTGTGTGTGTGTGTGTGTTTGTTTGTTTGTTCTTCCACCGCTTAACAACCGGTGTTGGCGTCCCCGTAGTTTAGCAGTTTGGTGACTGAGACCGATAGAGTAAGTACCAGACTTTTTAAAAAAATGTACTAGGGTCGATTCTTTCGACTAATAATTCTTCAAGGCGGTGCCCCAGCATAGCATAGCCGCAGTCTAATGACTGAAACAGGTAAAAGATAAAAGATAAAAACAAAGATATTTAAACCTTATCCATAGATTTAATAATTGCTGACATCTGGCTCGTGAGGAATAGTTTTCCTTGAACTTCTAGTGGAACTTTGTTCACAGGTGGCAGCGCTGTTCATCTTGCTTTTACAGTATCAAAATTTGCATACGACACCAGTCCTATGTGCAATAATTGCAAAGGATCTTGATAAATATAGGTTCTGAAGGGTAGAAATAAGAGTTCTCAAAGTCTCCATGCATCTGAACATCTAGATCGCTGAAGTCAAAATCATGAGTGAAGTCATTGTTTTGCTGTTGAGTGATTTCAAGTAAACTCCACACCTCATCTCAGATGGAAAGTTAGAGAGGAATAAAAGGTTGTACCATCTGCATATAAGTGGGTGCTATTGAATGTGATGGTACGTAGGTTATTGAATTTTGAAAAACGAGTGAGACTAGAACAGAACCCCGGAGAACAACGGAGTTGATCGAGAGTGGAGTAGAAAGAACATCGTCAGAATATAAACCGATGGTGCCATCTGATACTAAGCTGCCGAGCCAGGAGATGAGAGGAGGGTGGAGTCTGTAGGAGGAACATTTTCAAAGATGATTTTCATGCTAGATATGCTCAAAAGCTTTGCTAATATCGAGAGCAATAACATAGCTTTCGGCGAAGTTCTCTCAAGCGAGAGCAGACTAGTGTGTTATATAAGAGAGTAAGTCTCCAGTGGATTTGGTTTTACCGAAGCCGTAATGGTGGTCAGTGAGAAAAAAAGAGAACTTCAAGATGATGAAGAACGTCATTGTTATCGTGTGTGTGCGTGCGTGTATGTGTGTGTGTGTGTGTGTGTGTGTGTGTGTGTGCGCGCGCGCGCATGTGCGTTTCGTTGCATTTCTACGGTCTAATTCGCGACACAATTCCACAACATTCCACTACAAATTGTAAAACTAAGCTACGAAAGTAATACAAATTCTGTTGGTTGTAGAGAGTATTAAAGTAAATGTCGTGGCTAGCATTCATTTCCAGTTTTTATACAATTATAGGCGCAGGAGTGGCTGTGTGGTAAGTAGCTTGCTTACCAACCACATGGTACCGGGTTCAGTCCCACTGCGTGGCACCTTGGGCAAGTGTCTTCTACTATAGCCTCGGGCCGACCAAAGCCTTGTGAGTGGATTTGGTAGACGGAAACTGAAAGAAGCCCGTCGTATATATGTATATATATGTATGTATATGTGTGTGTGTGTTTGTGTGTCTGTGTTTATCCCCCTAGCATTGCTTGACAACCGATGCTGGTGTGTTTACGTCCCCGTAACTTAGCGGTTCGGCAAAAGAGACCGATAGAATAAGTACTAGGCTTACAGAGAATAAGTCCCGGGGTCGATTTGCTCGACTAAAGGCGGTGCTCCAGCATGGCCGCAGTCAAATGACTGAAACAAATAAAAGAGTATAAAAGAGTAAAGAGTAATCGTTTGTACAAACTGTTTTCTGAATAAATAGCTTGATGTGTAAAGTTACTGAGTGTTAATAAATATATATTGATTTCAAATTTTGGCACAAGGCCAGCAATTTTGGAGGAGGGTATAAGTCAGTTACATCGATCCCAGTGCTTGACAGCTATTTTATCGATCAAAGCAAAGTCGACCCCGGAGGACGAAATGCTGGAAAGTATTTTGCCCGGCGTACTAACATTTCTGCGAAGCTCACCGCCTTGGTGAGTTATAATATATTGATTTCAAAGGATCTTTACCCTTTGGCCGGCAGGTAAAGATCCTCCGCTTCTCGTAAAAGGCTGTCCCTGCCCTGACATAGAGGCTCTCTCTCGTTGGTTAAAACACAAGCGCAAACGCACGCGAACGAGCGCGCGCACACACACACACAGTCGCGCGCGCTGACAGAACACCACACCGCACATCACTCAAGTCAAGATCTAAAACTGGTTGGCTTCCCACCAAAGGATCAACGGTTAGTATTCTGGCATCATCGTTCTCACTAAAAACAAGTATCAACAGCCCCGTGCATCTCGGTATACGTAGGTACCTTACAGGTGTACACCAGTACAGCACATCACTGTAAGAAACAGCAGCCGCAGCACCAGCACGGATTTCTGTTTTGCTTCTTTTTCACTTAACTATGTGGTCCTGTATGAACTTTTCTTATTACATCTATTTTCCAGTGTTTACTTGTGTTTTCTGCTCGAACAGTCATTTATTATCTCTTCGTTTTTATAATAGGGTGAGGTCCCACTTTTCTTCTATTAACTAGCCATTCAACTATGAAGTATGGAGAGGTGGTACCTGTTTTTCTTTAATCAAGCAAACTGGACTTGGCAGAGATATCGCCTTGTTCAAGGTCACAACACAATGGATAAAGTTTTGAACTGTGGTCAGTATAGTTCGACAGCTTAGCCTGGTAACAAAGCAAGAAAATTTGAATGGAGAAAGCTTTCTAAGAGAGAGGATGTTAACCAGTCAGTGCACCAATTAACATAGAGTGAATACCTATTAATATATTATAACTCATTAAGGTGGCAAGCTGGCAGAATCATTTGCACGCCGGACAAAATATTTAGCGGCATTTCGTCCGTCTTCATGTTCTGAGTTTACGACTTTACCGTTTATCCTTTCGGGGTCGATAAAATAAGTACCAGCTGAGTGGTGGGGTTAATGTAATCAACGTAGCCCGTCCCACAAGGTTGCTGGCCTTGTGCCAAAATTCGAAACCAATATATTATAACTAAGGCGGCAAGCTGACAAAATGCTTAGCGGCATTTCGTCCGTGTTCATACGTTCTGAGTTCAAATTCCGCTGAGATCGACTTTGCCTTTCATTCTTTCGAGGTCAATAAAGTAAGTACCAGTTGAGTTTTGGGGTCGATGGAATCGACTTTCCTCTTCCCCCGAAATCGCTGGCCTTGTGTCGAAATTTGAAATCAAGAGCAGTGAGTTGGAAGGATTGATAGCACGCCGGGAGATATGCTTAGCGGCATTTCATCTGCCTTCACGTTCTGAGTTCAAATTCTGCCGAGGTTGACTTTGCTTTCCATCCTTTCGGGGTCGATAAAGTAAGTACCAGTTGAGCACTGAGGTCGATGTAAGCGACTTATTCCCATCCCCTGAAATTGCTGGCCTTGTGTCAAAATTTGAAATGGATCTTTACCCTCGAAATAACTTCGAAAATAGACAATTTTCTCAAAAACGCCACGAGTAAATGATGTTTTATGTGACACATTCTACCAGTTTACGAATTTTGAAAGTGTTTAGTTACAAAAAATTATTTTTTAAATGTGCCGGCCAAAGAGTAAAGATTCGAAGCGGACTGCATAAGACATGGATTATTATCAGTAGGCTGCACTTCCGAAAAAAAAATTCAAGGTCATTTTTCGTTCAGCATGCCATGTAAAAAGTCCCTCGGACCGCAGGTTGCTTATGACTGCCCTATGTGATCAATCGACCTGCAATGCAAGAAAACGCAGCCAATTTTTGTTTATTTCCAACCATTTGAAGATTCTTCAATCCGCAATGGATTGTTTTCAAATTTTCTACATAGATGTAGTTTTGCATGCAAATGACGAATATTGCATTTGTTGTTTGTATTATATTTTCTAAAGATCAATAATTAACAAGATAAAAGCATTTAAAGTGACACAATTTTTGCTAATGAAATGAACCCACTGTCCTCAAAGCAAAAGTCGTAGTCATAGTAACCTAGCTGATTGCCCTCTACATCTTGATAACGAGTTCATAAACACGATTTGACAGGATGATCATGGTTGGAGTGCCTTGAACACAGCGATTTAATCAATGTCGGCTGAGATAGAGCCAAACAACAACAACAACAACTATATACATATGTTTGACGGTTTCATATTTCAACATTGTTAATCCTCCATAGAGCCCATCATTCTGTCTAATGATATTTATTCACATCTTATGTAATGTTTCCATCAATAACTTCAACTATTAAACAATTATTTGCCCCAGTAGAGTTGTTATTGATGTATAAACTGCTGAATAGATTTGCTCAACTGATACGTGTTAAAATATATATAGTTACAATATATGTACGACTACGATCGGTCGATATTTAAATAAAATATGTACTCTCGTGGCTAGCAAGATGAAGGACAAATGATGCGTGTGTGTGTGTGTGTGTGTGTAATCGCAACAAAGTGTATGCTTTTAGTACGTTTACGCATTAATGGCTGACGAATAAAGAAGGGTATGTACATATACTTATATTGAACACGAGTGACAAATAAACCACTAAATTCTTGTTGAATTAGGAAGAAAAAAATCTACATAAAATATCTACAGTGATGGTTCGTGGATGTTTTAGGATGAATCATTTTGTCAGAT
Organism: Octopus bimaculoides; assembly: GCF_046866305.1. Lineage (NCBI taxonomy): Eukaryota > Metazoa > Mollusca > Cephalopoda > Octopoda > Octopodidae > Octopus > Octopus bimaculoides. The sequence continues at coordinate 74,657,918 of NC_142934.1, read as the reverse complement.
GCAATATTCGTATTCATATTTGAGAAGCGAAAACACGACTCAAACGCACAACTCTTATTGTTGCTTAGTCCCAAGTTTTGACCTACTCCAGCAGGTGACCGGAAATAAAGTCACAAGAAAAAAGCCACAGTAATAAAGTCACAAGAAAAAAGCCACAGTAATAAAGTCACAATTTTGGCTAGGACAAAATGTCACGATTAATTTATGGTGGCCGATAATAAAGTCACAGGAAAAGAAGTCACAATTAATTTATGAGATCCGGACCCCCCCCCCCCTAGGACAACCTCACCCCGGACAAAGTCCCTGTAACTTTATTACCGTGACTTTTTTTCCTGTGACTTTTTCACTTGGATTCCTCCAACAGATATATAATCAAAAGCATTCCAGCCGTCACTAGCCTATCTTTTTAAGGCTATGCCTGGAACTACACTATTCAATGATTTAGTGCCTTATTTAATACAGAAGGGAGCGAATTGAGAAAGATTTGGCTATTATTTCTAGAAGATTGAGGAACCACGTTGAAAGGGTTCCCTCGTTAGCTTGTAGTACCCTTAGTCATCGTTATTTGCTGAGATCTAATACATCTTTATTTACTTGTTTCAGTCATTGCTGAAACAAGTAAAAGATGTATCACTGCATTGACGGGTTTTAGCCGAACGAATAGATCACAAGTACTTATGTTTAAGCCTGATACTTAATCTTTCAGTCTCTTATACCGAATGGCTAAGTTTTGTTGACAAGCCAACACCGGTTGTCAAGCGGTGGGTGGGAGGGTGGGGGGGCTTGAGAGAAGTTTAACAGCTATTTTTTTTTTTAGAAGATTGTGAGCATATATAATCTCCCTCGTTTGTTTGCTGTTGTAACCGATTAGCTCCAAGTCAATACAAAAAGAGTAGACCTACATTTAGAAGCGTTGCAACCATTGGAATTCTATCTTTTTATATATTCAAAACGAATCTGTCGAGTGTAGTGTGATTTAAGGAAATACTTCTTGCTTTCAGGAGTCTGTCACGAAACCACTCCTACCTAATCAGTGCAGCCAGTCTTCTGACATCGTGTTCTACCAATGGCTGGAAATGGTAAATTGCAACTCTCAGTTAAGTGTTCTGTATTAGATATTTACCTGAGGATCGATTACCAAAGTCGCACCAGAAAGGATATGTTTTCATCAATTTCTGAGATTCACTGGTGAGCTATTAGTTATTGTCCCAGCTGCGTGTTATACCATGATAAACAGATGCGAACATAACTGTATAATTTCATTGTAAGATTTATTGAACAAGAGAACAATTGAAGAGAACAATTAAGGCGGCGAGCTGGCAGAAACGTTAGCACGCCGGGCGAAATGCTTAGCAGTATTTCATCTGCCGTTACGTTCAGAGTTCAAATTCCGCCGAGGTCGACTTAGCCTTTCATCCTTTCGGGGGTCGATAAATTAAGTACCAGTTACGCACTGGGGTCGATGTAATCGACTTAATCCCTTTGTCTGTCCTTGTTTGTCCCATCTATGTTTAGCCCCTTGTGGGCAATAAAGAAATAAGAGAACAATTGAATATAAGCTTATGGCTGTTGGTGCTAATGTAGCGAGACCAGAAACGAACTTCAATATAACAAATATGCATAGTAATGATTAGTAAGTCTCGAGAAGCAGGAAAGAGTTTGCTAGCAATCATGAAGAATTCCTTTCTAGTTAGATTTAGCAGACTTTGTTTCTGCTATACTAGGCCGCGTTCTGACTTGCTTGTGGCGAGAGGTGAGGATGTGTGTTCTCTGGTGGCGATCTCAAACCTCCACCGTTGTTCTTAGTGCGAATTCGCTTTAATACTGAGAAAACCACGGGAACTTCAAGGACAGTATTGATGAAATTCATGATATGACATGATATAGCTGCAGGCTGATTGGTTGATAATCAGGACAGCGTGACCTACATATAGTCACCACTGAGAATTTTAAGTTCGATTCTAGATCGAACTACACCACGTAATCTTATTTATCTACATATAAATATGATTATTATTTCTTTACTGCCCACAAGGGGCTACACACAGAGGGGACAAACAAGGACAGACAAACGGATTAAGTCGATTATATCGACCCAGTTCGTAACTGGTACTTATTTAATCGACCTCGGCGGAATTTGAACTCAGAACGTAGCGGCAGAGGAAATACCGCTAAGCATTTGGCCCGGCGTGCTAACGTTTCTGCCAGCTCACTGCCTTAAAATATTATTATGTGGTAATATGATATGATAGATAAATATGATTATGTGGTAATCGAACTAACTACATTGGCAATCGAACTAACTACATTGGTAATCGAACTAACTACATGGCATTCTAGTCGTGGTCATTGGGATTCGGTCAAGTGTGTTCATGTCAAAGTTTGAAATCCCCATCTTTTATGATGATGCAGAATCCCATGAGCCTTCACATCGCGAAGACCGATTTTGTGACAGCAATTAAATCAACCCCATTACTGCTTTAATAGAATAATTATCCTTTTTACTGTGGTAGCAGTATCCTTTACTGGAATAATATATTCTGGATCACTTTATCCAATATGTTCATCCGTTTTTAAGATGGTAGGATACAATTCGAAGGAAATTTGGCAGGATGAGTGAAAGCGTCGAGGGAAAAAACAGTTCGGCGAATAATGATATCAGTAACGATAGCAGCAGTGACAGTAACAAAATAATGCAGGAATTCGTTGTAAACATTTATCCAGACGATAAAAGGATACTAATGGTTTTATGGATTCTAAGAAAGAGAGCCTTAAAGTACTTGAAACTCTTTGGAATACTTTCACTCTTGGTATTACTTTCAGTTTTTGCAATGCACCCCACTCTCTCATCTAGTCTGTCACTAGATGAAAATGTAGAGGAAGCCCGCTGAAAACATTTTTTTAGTCTGGTTTTGTTGGTGGGAGGGAGACAAAAATCCCACAAGAAATTATCAGTTAAAGAAATGTGTTGTTACTGTCCTTCATATTAAGGTTTCTAGCATATGAATCGATCGTCTATTGAGCTAATAAACAGTGTTATTGTATTTGATGACATTAAATTATATTGGAATAATTAAAAGTCAAATCACCTAGCCGTAATTTTAGGTCAACCATGTAAACTGAGCCAAGTTGAGTTACGGTTCTTCATACAACGTAATGATGGTTGAAATACTAAGGTTTGAAATCTTGACTGTGTGTTCAGTAGCTCAACACCTTCACCTCAATCTGTTCCTTTGTTCATTTTTTTTTTCTTTTTGCTTCTTACAAAATTGAAATTATTGACAGTATACTTGGAAATAAGTATTTCTTCTTGTAACGGTGTCTGCATCAATAAAATATCCTCGTTCTCTTATCTACCAGCCTTGTTCTATTTCCAAAACAATTTCCCAGCAGCTTATAATATATGCATCCACAATGGAAAATTGTTAATTCGCAAACACAATTGAAAAATCAATCTGGTTCGGGTCATCAGAAATAACCAAATCGACCCTGCCATATTTTATTTTCTCCTGTCTGGGGTGTTGGGATTAACTTCGTGGATACATCAGATGTTTCATTGATTTATTTTGGGTAGAAGATTCACGTTTGTGTTACATACCCAACCTGAATACATGACAAAAATACTAACGTCTGCTTGTCGTTGTCCACTGAAATATTGATCAATCTATTCTAACACGTCCAGTTTTCAAGCTGTTTAATCCCTCTACTGATACTCTACAGAAGCTATCTAATCCCTTTACCAGTACTCTGCGGAATCTGTCACAATCATACAGAAACTATTTATTCCTGGGTATTTATTCCTTATTTATTCCTTATTTATTGCAATTCATTCTTGAGTACATGTGTGTGTGTGTATCTGTGAGAGAGAGAGAAGGAGGAAGAGAATACTTATCGCTATTTGAAAGTTACAGATAACAATTTTCAGCTGAATATTTATTGGAATTCTTAAGCCAGTGGCGGTTTATATCGACAAGAAAAGAATTGGAATTGAAAATTATTGTTAATTTTGGTATGCCATGAGATAAAATTATGACTAATGAAATGTTTTCTTTTTCTTTTTGATTCTTCACATAAATACGACAGTACACACACAAACACATGCACAAAAGAAACGTAATAAATATGACATACATTTCATTTCCTTTATGACCAGTTAGCTGGCAGATTATATTTTATGATTAACATGTCGATGTCGTTGGGGGCAAAATATGTGTAGGGCAATCTCAGTGTTTTACAATATCTATCTATGCCCCTTTACGTTATGAGTTCAAATCACTGTGGGAACGACTTTACCTTTCGTACCTCCAGGGCGACAATATGATCAATTGTATGTCACTCCAAATCTGCACCAACAGAAGAATTCATTATTAGCACTGACATTAAGGCGGTGAGCTAACAGAATCGTTAGCAAGTTAGACAAAATGCTTAGCGGCATTTCTTTTAGTTCTTTAAGTTCTGAGTTCAAATTCCGCTGAGATCGACTTTGTTTTCCGTCTCTTCGAAGTCGATAAAATATTGTACCAGTCAAGTACTGACATTTTGCCGTGTGTGTGTGTGTGTGTGTGTGTGTGTGTGTGTGTGTGTGTGTGTGTGTGTGTGCGCGCATCCATATGCGTGCCAAAGGAAGTTATTTTATGGCATTTTTTCGTTTGAAGCAGCAAAGTGGTCAACTCGATCATATAGTCGATCATATGGGATCATATGATTGTTCGTTAATTTACATAAAAATTTATTCCTTTATGATTTGAAGAGAGGAGAAAGGGAAAAGGCGACAATTGCATTGAAGTGAAAGCAGAAAGTGAAAGAGAGGATAAATTGAAAGATGTATGTACGTATACATATGATATTGACGTGTGTGTGTGTGTGCTCGCGTGCATGTGTGTGCGCGTGCGTGCGTGTGTGCGTGTGCATGAGAGAAAGCGAAAGTGAGAGAGAGAAAGAGAGTGAGAGAAGGTGTGTGTTGTCATGTATGTATTTTTTTTGCACGTATGTGTAAGTGGCACTTTCTCTCTCTCTCTCTCTCTCTCACACACACATTATCTTTCATATATACGTACATAAATATATATGCATACATCTTTTTTGTATGTATGTGTGCGTGTGCAGGCGAGAGAGAGAGAGAGAGTGACTGTATTTCCTCAAATCATATAGAGAAATGGATGTCTCTTAATGAAATTTTTTGGGTTGTGGCTTATTTTAATACAATATTTATACTCTTTACTATTTTACTCTTTTACTTGTTTCAATCATTTGACTGCGGCCATGCTGGAGCACCGCCTTTAGTCGAGCAAATCGACCCCAGGACTTATTCTTTGGAAGCCTAGTACTTATTCTATCGGTCTGTTTTGCCGAACCACTAAGTTACGGGGACGTAAACATGCCAGCATCGGTTGTCAAGCGATGTTGGGGGGGACAAACATAGACACACAAACATATACACACATATATACATACATATATACGACGGGCTTCTTTCAGTTTTCCGTCTACCAAATCCACTCACAAGGCTTTGGTCGGCCCGAGACTATAGTAGAAGACACTTGCCCAAGGTGCCACGCAGAACCATGTGGTTGGTAAGCAAGCTACTTACTACACAGTGTACATTTTCATAAATGTTTGAGTATAATTCTACGCATGCATGAAACATCGGACGAAAGTGAAACATTAGAAGCAAATTGAAATATTGCTCGAAAATGACCTGAAAATTGTGTGACCCGACCTCGTTAACGATGTTATTTTAGTAGTAAAAAAAAATGAGTTATCGTGCCAAAAGCAGTTTATTTAGTAGATAGATGATAAGCAGCTTTCTTTATTATAGTACAGATGTGAGTAATTCGAAGAAACATTACTTTCATTATTCACACATCCTTACTCTCGTGATGGTGTGTGAATTACTTGGTAATTTTGATTCAAATTGAAAGTGTGAAACTATTTTCACTTTCTAATGAAACCTGGTCGTTAAAGAGTAGTTATCCGAATGACTATAGCTGGTTGTTGAGATAATGTAGAAAATATGAAAATGAAAATAAAGTTTATTTCGTAGCCAAAAGATTACCGAATGTTTTGATACTCCATACGTCAAAGTCGGTAACTCAGTTTTCGATTACACACACACACACACACACACACACACACACACACACACACACACACATGCAAACTCTCTTTTATATTTATAGATATATATTGCTTTCTCTTTCTTCCAGCGCCGAGGGAGGAAGCACCTTTATGCAAAGGACAACACAGCTCTTACTTCTATCGTGTCTAAACTCTCTTGCCCTTTCCCTCTCTAGTAGTCACCCACAGATGAAGCTAACTACCATCCAAAATGGACAACAGAGCTAAAACCGATTTGTTTCCCACAACTCGAAGTAGTTGTAACTTACATTGTGACGACAATAATAACGATATAAATAAAGAGTTATCTCACTAACCAGTTAATATTGTTCTCTCATTCATTCGGTTCATATTATCGATACACATGATCGTCATAACTGGTGGCCTCCGATGTTTAGATATTTAAAATTGGATCTTGCACATAACCGTTATATATCTTTTATCTTTTACTGATTTCAGCCATTAGACAGCCGCCATGCTGAGGCACCGCTTTGAAGATTTTTTTTAGTCGAATGAATCGAACCCTGTACTTATTTTTTAAGCCTGATGCATATCTTATTTTTATTTTAAAGCCTGGCGCTTATTCTATCAGTGTGTTTTTCCCGAACCGCCAAGTTACGGGGTCGTAAACACACCAACACTGGTTGACAAGCGGTAGTGGGGGACAAAGACATACACACACACACACACACACACACACACACACACACACACACACACATACTCACACATACGACGAGCTTCTTTCAGTTTCTGTTTACCAAATCCATTCACAAGGCTTTGGTCGGCCAGAGGCTATAGTAGAAGATTCTTGCCCAAAGTTCCACGCAGTGGGACTGAACCCGGAACCGTGTGGTTGGGAAGCAAACTTCTTACCGCATAGCCACAATCGATAGAAAATTATACACAAGTGACTCAGGAACCAGTAACTTTCGGACATGGTACTTCTGAACTCGCGGTCCTTCAGTCACTTTTGTAACTTATTGCTGATTAAAGAATATGTATTCTCATGTATTGAGTTCTGTTTATCCTGTTTGTTTCACCAAATCGTATATATTCTTCACGCGGGTGTCTTTGTTACTAAGCCAGGCTGACCTCACGGTTACGTATGGGCTTATCTTCTTGATTACATACAACACGTGACTGCACATACGGACCCATAGTAGAGCTTCTGCGTGGTCACTCGAGTTGCTAGAAACAGAACCCAAATTTCATTCAAATCATACCCTACTGGTTTGAGAAAGGACACGCAGGCCAATGCTGGCTTACGCACCTTGAGCATTATCACAACTGGAATGCAAGTGATGTTAGTTCACCTTGATCAGATTTGACCTTAGTCTCTACAACTCTCACGTGAGACCACTTTCTATGCATGTGTGTGTTCCTACTCTCGTTTCCTCTCAACATTAAAACATTGCCGGTACACATTCATTTTTTTCATACTTCTTACTCTCTAACCTCTCAATCACTCACATATTCCCCACCTCTCTCTCTCTCTCTCTCTCTCTCTCTCTCTTTCTCTCTCTCTCTTTCATTATCCTGACTCATAACTCTATTTCTGCTAAGTTTTTTCCTATCTTCTCTTTCTCTTTCCTTATTACATATAACGACTGTAGCATCTAATTATCTTTCTCATTCGTATATCCCATTCAGTTTCCTTCGCATTATCCCTCTCTGTCTTTGTCTCTGTCCGTCTGTCTGTCATTGTCTTTGTCTGTTTGTGTCTTTCTCTCTTTCTCCTTCTCTGTGTTTCTGTCTGTCTGTCTCTCGCTCTCTCTCTCCATGGCGTGATTCATGTCGCTAGTATACAAAGACAAGACCACGAAAACGATGGAAAGCTATCTCGTTAAATAAAACACTGTGTAGCAAAACACTTTTAAATGTTTACAAAATATCTATAGTTGTTAAAAACAATTCATATTGGCCCATTTCAGTTCAGAAATCGTTATTTTAACCGCTCCTTTCATTTCCTATCTTTTCCAGCTGTGCCCTCTTTCTCTTTTTCCAAGTATTATTGTTACAAAAGTTGGTCTCAAGTCTATTCATCAATCATTTCGCTTGACTCTTTGGTTATTCTTCTTTTCTTACACGCTCTGCCCTTTTCCCTTAACTTCCTTTCTCTACATTTTTACATCGATGTCCCTGTTTACTTCCTTATCTGTCGAGCTTGCTAGCTATCTGTCTATCTGTCTGTCTTATAAATCAATCAATTACACACTCACTCTCTATTATATCACTTTCTCCCTTATCTCTTTCCTAGTTTTTTTCTTTATCTCTTTTTACTTAAAATTACCCACTCTAATGTTTTCTTCCTCCTCTTTTATCGTCTGTTACGCAAACCAGCAACTTCTTATCGGTTCTTCTCTCTGTGAACTTATATAATGCAATTTTTCACGAAACCACGATGTTCTTTTTTTCCTATAACAGTACGGGGTCAATTAAAGTGTCCCAGATTTTTGGATTCTCCGGTTTTCTGAAGACAGACCAAATATATACTTAAAATATGAAACAAACTATGAAAAGTAATGAGCAAAAAACATGTTTAACAGATTCAAATTAATACACTTCTGGAGCAGGGTCTGTTAGATATTTATCAGTTCACCTAAAATTCTTAAATTTTAAATCAATACTGTACCATGTATACAGTTTTATGTTTGTAGGATGAAAATTAAGCTAAGAAAAGTAAAGAACTTGATTCTATTTAACAAATACAGATAAAAATTAACACACTTCTAACACACTTGTAAGTGGGTTTAATCGTTATCAACCCGCTTAAAAGAAAGAAAATAACTACTTTTTATACACCTTATGCAAATTAACCAACTTCAAAATCACGGTCTGTTTACTCAATACAGGCTGCAGTATTGCACAGTATTTCCGGATTTCTGGAAGCCGGATAAGTGATCCGGTACCGTATTAGTTATTCTCCTTCCTTTCTTTACACCTAGCTCTTATTCACTCATTCTTTGACCCTCATCTCTCACTCTCCTTAATCCTTCTCCTCTCCTTAATCCTTATCCTGTTTACAGATACCTAAAGTATTACCTAACCAAATCTACCTTCCCTTCCTGTTTACATAACTCCCCGCCTTTTAACGTTTTCTCATCCTAATTTTTTCTTTCTTCTTACATCTGCCCGACTCTCTCTTTCTTCTCTCTCTCTCTCTCTCTCTTTCTCTCTCTCTCTCACTCTCTCTCTCTCTTCTCGCCCTTTACTTTTCTCTTTCTCTTTCTCGCTATTTGCCTTTAGTCCCCTGTGGTCTTTTCTGTTGCTGTCACAGTTGTTGAAATTTTAAATTAAGTAAAGTCTCAACAGTTGAAAACTTTAAACCAAAGCATTAATTTACTATATTTGTAAAAATGTAGATTAATCATTATTTTTACCAATGTAGATACATAACCACAGGGTTTTTTTAATGCACTTACAAGTCTCTCTTGCTAGTAAAACAATTTTTCACTCTGGCACCTACATCGTCGACCGACCTACTAGAAATGGTAACTACATCACCTTCATATTGCATCCTACTATCTTAGAAAGTGAAGGGCAGATTAGATAATGTAGTCCTAGATATGCACTGTTTGAGAGAAGGATGTGATGGTCTGAGATTCAACACCACTATGTGGTACCATGAGCAAAGTGTCTTGTAGAATAGACTCGAGTTGACGAAGGACTTGTGAGTATAGTTTAGGAACCGAAAACTGTTGCAAGCACATGAGAAGAACCGCTGCCCAAATCAATATCACCGCCTGATCCCTTTAGTGCATATACTCGTAACTGAATCTTCTCTATGTTAAACACTGGGTCAGGTTTTCGGTATGAGAATAACTTCTTCTTCCTCTCTCTCCCTCCTCCAGCTAGTCTTAGAGGCTCTGGGACTGATCATCGACATTGCTTTTCTCTCCTAGCGGAACTATGAAACTAGTCCGTTAGAAAATCTCTGTTCGAGATAGAAGCCGTATATCAACTAAAAGGTAGTGTTTATCGCCATTTTAACGTGGGTGTTCTCTAAGAGACGACGATATTGCTGTTTTAATCCCAGGAAGACATCTCCTCCAACTGGTTTATTCAATGCACTTTCCGCACTCAATATTTATTGCAAGCAGGAGATAACTCCTTCCACATTAGCTTCGAGACCACCAGTCACGTGATTTCGATCTTATTGGATCTTAAAATGGCCAGTATGGATGGACCAATTCTGAGAATACACCTGGGAAAAAAAGTATAAAAAGAGAAGGGCTCTGGCCCTGTTGATCAGGCACCCGTGGCTTTTATGGGTTTTTCCACGCTTTAAAGTGCCTCCCCCTATTGGGAGTTTTTTTTACTTGTTACTTTATTTTATTGTTATACGAATGTTTTATTATTTTTTTTGCAGAACCCTTTGTATATCGTCTTGTGTTCCTTTAATGTTTTGATTTATATTAGTCTTTGTGGTCAATAAAAGAATGAATCATCATCATCATCATCATCATCATCATCATCATCATCATCATCATCATCATCATCATCATCATCATCATCATCATCATCATCATCATCATCATCATCATCATCATCATCATCACCACCACCACCACCACCACCACCACCACCACCACCACCACCATCATCATCATCATCATCATCATCATCATCATCATCATCATCATCATCATCATCATCATCATCATCATCATCATCATCATCATCATCATCATCATCATCATCATCATCATCATCATCATCATCATCATCATCATCATCATCATCATCATCATCATCATCATCATCATCATCATCATCATTATTATTATTATTATTATTATTATTATTATTATTATTATTATTATTATTATTATTATTATTATTATTATTATTGTTATTATTATTGTTATTATTATTATTATTATTATTATTATTATTATTATTATTATTATTATTATTATTATTATTATTATTATTATTATTATTATTATTATTATTATTATTATTATTATTATTATTATTATTATTATTATTATTATTATTATTATTATTATTATTATTATTATTATTATTATTATTATTATTATTATTATTATTATTATTATTATTATTATTATTATTATTATTATTAGGCGGCGAGCTGACAGAATCTTTGGCACGCTGGACCAAATGCTTAACAGCATTTCGTTCGTCAATGCATTCTGAGTTCAAATTCCGCCGAGGTCGACTTTGCATTTCATCCTTTCGGGGTCGATGATATAAATACCAATGAAACACTGGGGTCGATGTAATCGACTAGTCCGCTCCCACCAAATTTCAGTTCTTGCGCCTTTAGTAGAAAGGATTATTATTATTATTATTATTATTGTACTTCAATAAAGTGATGAAACGACAGAATCATTAGAATAATTAAAATCAGTTGAGCGTCAGATAAAATAGCTCGAAACATTTCTTCTGGTTCAAATATTGCCGCAGTCAACTTCGCCGTTCGTCTTTACAGAGATGATAAGCATTAGTTAACAGCTGGAGGTCGATTTGATTCACAAAACCTCTTCCACAAATTTCTACCATTGTGCCTATGTCTAAAACAGTTAAGGGTGGATTGACTGGCAAACTTGTTGGAGCGCCGAACAAGGTGCTTTGTGATATTTCCACAAAATAAAAGTATTCAGAACACAGAATAACATGTAAAAAAAAAAAAAACAATTTGCAAACATATTTACATTCCCATATAACAGTTAAGAACATCACCATTATTGTATTACGCATGCGTGGAAGTGTTTGTTCGACTAGGTGCTACTGGCTTAATTACGCACGAATTGTGCTTAATTGTTGTTGGCACTCCGTCACTTACGACGTCGAGGGTTCCAGTTGATCCGATCAACGGAACAGCCTGCTCGTGAAATTAACATGCAAGTGGCTGAGCACTCCACAGACACGTGTACCCTTAACGTAGTTCTCGGGGATATTCAGCGTGACACAGTGTGACAAGGCTGACCCTTTGAATTACAGGCACAACAGAAACAGGAAGTAAGAGTGAGAGAAAGTTGTGGTGAAAGAGTACAGCAGGGTTCGCCAGCAGGGTTCGCCAGCAGGGTTCGCCACCATCCCCTGCCGGAGCCTCGTGGAGCTTTTAGGTGTTTTCGCTCAATAAACACTCACAACGCCCGGTCTGGGAATCGAAACCGCGATCCTATGACCGCGAGTCCGCTGCTCTAACCACTGGGCCATTGCGCCTCCACTGTGCTTAATAGTTTAGCGCTAAATGGTTCATCGTGCTGTTTGTATTGGCAGTTTGCATCATTACCGTGGCAGACAATAGATACTTAATTAAATACCAGTATTAAATATTTGAACTACTGTGGGTCTTTACGAGGGTTTTTTTATAAGCGGGACTTAAACCTGTACATTAATCTCCAATAAAACATTTTAGACATTACATTCCCATAAAATGCCTCGTAGATCTTATTCAGCTATGTTTAAACTTGAAGTTATATCATATGCTGAAGAGCATGGTAATAAGGCCTGCCGGAAGAAAATTTGATGTTGACGACTTGACTTTGATATGCAAATGGATCGTGTATGCATGGAATGAACTTGATCCCCAGATTATTGTGAAAAGTTTTATCAAATGTATATCGTCTGCACTGGATGGTACTCAGGATGACGTTGTATGGAAAGATGAAATAAATGAAAGTGAATCTTCTGATGTTGACTATAAATCTGACGATGACGGAGATTTACACTACAATGATGCTGACATGTTTACGGAGGAACAAATGGAACAGTTATTTGATGCTGAAAGTGACGTTGAATTTGAAGGATTTGAATAAATGTTTTTTTGCGTTTGCTTTTGTAACTGATAGTGAGAAATATGTCAAGGCAATTTACTTAATATTTATTTTTCACTGACGTTATTACTGTTATTTCTTTATTTTCTGCAAACAAAGTGCACAAAAAGGCTACACGTTTGCATTATATTATATATACAATAATAATAAAGGACGGTACCGTATATATGTTTACAAGCCAAGGACGTTATATAGACCTCCTTGACTGAAGTTAGAGAAGAGGTGCGTATTATACACAAGGTTTAGGTTTTTCAGAGGTACAGCCCCTTAAAAATCCCTTGCGTATTATACTCAAGGGCGGACTATACTGGAGGATTTACGGTATATATATACTTTTATATATATACGAGATCTGATCAAAAAGTATCGGGACTGGTACTATAAAAAGAAGAACTACAACCCATATCAATTCGGTATTTAATCTCCTTTGAAGCCTCTTCCAAAGCCTTATTCAGAGTCGTTTTCATTGATAGAAGCATTCTTGGAATTCCAATTTTGGGAAAACGAGCAGCTGCCTTATCGCATTCTCTTGGATTTCCTCGACGTCTTGAATTCTCGTTCCTTTCAAGTGGGAATTGATTTTTGCCTTAGTTTTGGAGTCATAGCCATAGATGGACAATTCATTACCTGTTATGACCGTTTCCAAAAAGTTTTCATTTCCTCGAAACAACTGAAACTTGGTCTTCTTTTTGAGGCGACCACACTCTGCACACTTTATTTCCAAGCACTGCTATAAACAACGAAAGTGAGCAAGAACTTTATAACTAAGTGTGCGTGTGCGACGGTGTTCAAGGTCATCTGTGCCAAAGAGCTTCACTTTGCGTACTCTAGCTTTGCTGCTATTAGTAACATTTCCGATAATTTTTGATCAGACCTCGTGTGTATATGTGTGTGTGTGTGTGTGTGCGTGTGTGTGCGCGCGGTATGAAGTCCAACAAGTAGTGGAGCACTCGATCAGTTAAGAACTAAAAGATGTTATTGATAAAAACCGCACAAAAAAAGAAAAAAAAGAAAACATAGGAAGTTGAGTTACCAAGGGTTTCCTGGAAAGAATATAAAATTTATTCCACCATTTCTTAAGTTGGCTATTTCAACATGGTGGGCTTGTAATTTAATATTCCGCCCAAGAAACCCTGGGTAGCTGAATTTTATACGGTTTTGTGTGGTTTTTATTTCTAAGATTTATACATATGTATGTATGGATGTATGGGTGGATGGATGGATGGATGTAGGTATGTATGTCTATGGAGAAAGAGAGAGAGAGAGAGAGAAAGAGAAACACTCACACGTAATGTCTCGTGGTTGACTATATTTTTGTTTTCTACATGACTCAGAACTTTGAGTGTTAAGTTTATTATATTTGGCTTAAAAATAAATCGTTAGCAATTAAATTATCATAAATATATCAATATAACACATCAATGTATATAAGAAAATCGTATACTTATACGCACGTTGTGAATGTGCAGATAGATAACTGCATGATATGCGTATTTAAAATCACTCAGACAAGTTTCAACCTCTCTCTCTCTCTCTCTCTCTCTCTCTCTCTCTCTCTCCCCTCTCTCTCTCTTCCTTGTGAACTGCGACTATAATAGCTTCTGTTCTTCGAAGCTTGCTGATCTCGTGTCCTCTCCACTGATGTACTTCCAAGCTCTACTTTTCCCATCGTTCATGTTGCTTTCAAAGCCTCGATTCTTTTACTAACCACAAAACCCATTTCTTCTTCCTCCAGTGAACGTTGTGTCTCTGGAATTCTTCTATTTGCTCATATGTTCCCTGCAAGTGTCGACAAGGTCGTCTTAACAGTATTATAAATCCCTGAGCAAATCAATGCACTGAGTTTTATAGTATTTATCCATTGACAACCAGCCACAACACACATAGATTAGAATTGGACCCCTAAGCCCGTTAGGCCCTTCGGCAACTACCCCGTATGTTCATGCCTTAAGATGGTACTGAGTGTCGACTTGTGTTGGCAGTTTATGCAGTCCATTAACACCATTATTCTTGTCCTTCACGTAGGGTTTGCGAAGGCTAAAGAAGTACTTCTCCTTCCACAGATTCACCGAGAAAAAAAATTCGTATTGTTCAGCTTCTGCGTTACATCAACATGAAATCACATGTACAATAAGTTAGTGTTAACTTATCTTTTTAATGGATTGGCTGGAGGGAGTAGAGCTGCGCCCATAATGCTTTTCACATCCTTTTAGGTTGGGATCGGGAAGTTATTCTCAGACTGGAGGTCTGATCAAAATGCTTACGAAAGAGTGGATTCCACTACAGACATTCAAGGATCATGTGGTGATGTTAAATTGGGCGGTGGGTTTAATGTATCCCACCAAACCCTGAAGCGGGCTTCTACACAGTTTCCATTTATTCGTTTTCACTCATAAGGTTTTGGATGAGCCAGTGTTCTGAAGAGAAACATTCAATTCAGGGGTTGAACCTGAAATTACGCAGTTGCGAAGCGATCTTTTTAAACTACATAACCATGCTGCGCCTGTTAATACGTGAAATATTGGTTTCAGATTTTGGCACAAGGCTAGCAATTTCCAGGGAGTAAGTCGATTACATTAACCACAGTACTCAACTGGTACTTATTTTATCGACCCCGAAGAGTGAAATGCAAAGTCGACTTCGGTGCAATTTGAACTCAGAACGTAAAAACGGACTAAATGCCGCTAAGCATTTGATCCGGTGTGCTAACGATTCTGTCAGCTCGACGCCTTGAATACGTGAAATATTAAAAAGCTAATTAGAAATGCGAATAAATGTAGATTAATATAAATACGGGTGGGGGAGCTTAAAGAAGCTTTACTTTCTGAGTTCATACCCGTCGGGGTTGGCTTTGTCTTTCATCTCTTCGATGTCGATATAATATGTACCAGTTGAGTACTGTAGTCGATGTAACCGATTAGCCCCTAGCCCACACCTAGAAGGTCAATCGTTTGCAGACTGATCTGAGGGCATTTATATGAATATGCTACTGAAGGAGAATGGTAAGCTATTCAACCTCGAACGGTTTAGTTTTAAATCATGCACTTCTGTATCTCTGATAAGAGACCTCGTCAATGCTCGATGACTGAGATATTGTGAACAAAGAAATATATCTTCAAAGGCGGTGAGCTGGCAGAAACGGTAGCACACCGGGCGAAATGCTTAGCGGTATTTCGTCTGCCGTTACGTTCGGAGTTCAAATTCTGCTGAGGTCGACTTTGCCTGTCATCCTTTCGGGGTCGGTAAATGAAGTACCAGTTACGCACTGGGGTCGATGTAATCGACTTAATCCCTTTGTCTGTCCTTGTTTGTCTCCTCTATGTTTAACCCCTTGTGGGCAATAAAGAAATAAGAAATATATCTTCAAACTCACTAGAATTACATTTTCAAAGTCAACAATATACACACACGTGCGCAGTCACACACACACACACATACACGCTCACACACACGTTTGAAAGTAAGTTAGTTGGCTGGTTGGTGGGTTGGCTGGCTGGTCAGTTGAGTGATTTCTCAAGTCACGTTTTACATGGTATAGTGAGATGGGGAAAGAGTAGAATAGAGGTACAGATAACATAAGAGGTGCAGGACGCAGCGAGAGAGAAAAGAAATCATAGAGACGGTGGGGAGGAGGAACTTGAGGAAAAGGAAGAGGAGAAGGATGACGAGGACGAGGAAATGACAAAGTAGTTATAGTGGATTAATACGTACAGGCATGCGTGAAGTGAAAGATATGCGCCTGTGTATGTGTGTGTGTGATCAGACTAACAATTTATAATAATCTAAACAACATAATTCTACATTCTCGAAAACCTATTTCTGCATACATATACGCACGCAACACAAACGCGACGCACACCACCACCACCACCACTACGACAACCACTATCACCACTACCACCACCACCACCACCACTACGACAACCACTATCACCACTACCACCACCACCACCACCACTACGACAACCACTATCACCACTACCACCACCACCACCACCACTACGACAACCACTATCACCACTACCACCACCACCACCACCACTACGACAACCACTATCACCACTACCACCACCACCACCACCACTACGACAACCACTATCACCACTACCACCACCATGCACAACCATGTCCAATAGATACATGGTATAGAAGATATTTTCAAGAGAAAAAAATAATTTAAATTTTAACTTCTTTTTATTCTATAACGAATAAAACTGTCTTCATTTTTGCCGACACGGGTATACTATTATATATTTAATACATACTTGCATGTAGACATGCATACCTAGATCCATACACTCGTACATATATAATTCGATTTTTATGCCTGTTCTCACATTTCATTATGAATGCTTGGTAATGAGTGAATGTTGGGTATGCGATCACGAATACAAACGACCAAAATAGGGTTCCTCGGAAGGATCTCTGATATAACGTCATTCGACAGGGTGCATAGCCTGGACATCAGGGAGTCTCACCAGATCAAGCTGCTGCTTCACCGTATTGAGCGGTCACAGCTCCGGTACAACGGACACGTGATGAGAATATCGCAGGAGAGAATCGCACGACGAATTCTTAAAGCCCAAACAACCAGTAGAAGACTTGAGAGTTTATCAAGAACAAAGTAGTTGGATAATATCTCAGTTGTTCATACGTAGGAGTCCAACTGGAAAATGTTACGGCTGTTTCTGATTGGACCCAGTGGAGGAAGTGCCTGAGAACTCCGTCCTCACGACCCTCCTAGGAAAAGTAGGCCGAGAAGGTGGCATGGCCGGCTAACTGATTTTTGTTTTACAGTTGGTGTGAAAATTACTTGGCACATGCATCACTCAACACAGTCTCGCTTTTAGTCTGTAGTGGGGATTCGAAACCGAATCGCTGGAAACGCAGTCAGACACCACGAACAAACCACCACAGTTTCACGTGATCGGTCAATTAATCAGCGTGAAGCGATGGCGTGAACAGGTTTTCTTGAACATTCTAGAATTTGACTTCCGATCCTCTATAAAACCCGTTCAGGACAATGGTTAAGATATTTAGCGCAGATAGATGATAGGAATCTCTGTCGCCACGAATATAGCACAATTGTCTCCAATTATATTGGGCAAGCCGCAGGTTGCCGTATCAATAGCTTGCCGTAGCCTCCGAGCAGTATCTCTTTCACAGTATGTAACTATTGCTGTTGCTATCTGTAAAAAGCCAATACAGTTTGTCTTTATGTGCAATAATAAATTCTGTTAAATGTTCGCAGGTTTTATTTAGTTACTTCTACACGCAGCTCAAGAAACATTTTCATTCAACAAGTCAACCTGTTACCACCACAACCTATAAGCCGCGACATGTCTGTACAATAAGGTTTGAAACAGAAGCCGCCATTAAATTGTCGTTGTTTTTATGTTAAACATAACTACCTCATTTCATATTTGTTCTATGTAGAGTCGCGTTTAGTGATCCGTTTCTTAATCGTTCAGTCATACGTTATTTACTCATTATGATTTATAAAATTTATTATACAACAATAGAAGTCTTAGAAGTACAAGTAGTCTACTTGTTTTTCACTATACGTGGTCCATTTTCGGATGATTTTCTTTATGCACTAAGAAAATGGAAAAAAATATAAAATAATAATAATGTTTTTCGGTTGAGAAGCGGAACACGTAATACATCTTTCTTTTCATCTTTTATATTTTCACTTGTATCAGTCATAGGATTGTGGTCTTGCTGTGGCACCGCCAGAAACTGTTCAGTCGAATACTCTTAAGTTTGGTACTTATTCTATTGGTTCTTTCCTCAAACCGCTAAGCTACAGGATGTAACCAAACTACACAGGTTGTCAAGCGGGAGTAATGGGGGACAAACCCAAACACAAGTACACGCAGTCGCACGCACGCGCACACACACACACACACACACACACACACACACACACACACACACACACACACACACACACACACAACTCACATTTACGACAGGCTTCCATACAGTTTCCATCTAGCAAATTCACTCACAAGGCATTGGTCAGTCTGGTGCTATAGAAGAAAACACTTCCGCAAGCTGCATGCAGTGAAACGGAACTCGAAACCGTAGTTACGGCAGTACATGTACTAAAATTTGAACGATACAGAGAAAATTAGCATGACCCCCGCGCAAGGATGACACGCAAATTTGTGAAGCGTTCCATATTTTTCGTCAAGACTGTGCCCCAGCATGGCCGCAGTTTAATGACTGAAACAAGTAAAAGAATAAAAGAATAAGAAGAAAGAACATTTAATACCGATTTGTGGAGCCCAGTAAATGTTTTAAGTGTCGTGAGTTCAATAAAAAGATTACGTTCATTGAGATTGACTTTAATTTAGATTACGGGGAGGAGCGCTAAGCAATGATGTGTATAAATGCGATATTATTACCAGTTCAAATACGCTTGTGGCAGGTTCGAACTTGTAAGCAAGCCATTCAGTGTTTTGTCATGGAGAAAATTTCTGGCTGTACACCTAAATCAGCACGCAGCACGTCACACCATTTGTCTACAGGGAGAAATTTTCTCCATGACAAAACACAGTGAATGGCTTGCTTACGAGTCTGAACCTGGCACAAGTATTTCTGAACTGGTAATAATATTGTATTTAATTTAGATGTTACTAACACTTGTAGCGTAGACGCGTGAAATGCATCTCTCCCTTTATTATATATACGTGCATTCGAGCGTAACAAGTAACAGCTAGTTTTTGGCCGCTGTTTGGATCCCGTTGTGTCCACTACTCTGGTTGGTTGTCGGCGGTCAGTTGGTACAACAGAGTAGGAGATAAATTGCACCAATACCAACCATTAGGAGTAGTGGACACAACGGGATCCAAACAGCGGCCAAAGGCTAGCTGTTACCTGCTACGTTCGAATGCATGTATATATAATTAAGGGAGAGAGGAATTTACCCGCGTCTACGCTACACACTCAACATGTAGAAATAAATTGGCCTGCTTCAACTGAGAAAATAAACAGTGTTATGGCACAATATTACGTCCTTTTTGCGTTTTAGACATTAGACATTATGGTGTAGTTTAAGAAAGATTTGGCTGCTATTTTTAGCAAGTCGACAAATCACATAAAGGTTTTGTGCATGGTGTTCCCATAGAGAGAGTCATTGACATCCGGTTTGTCCGACAATCGAGGCTGCGATTGGTTGAAATTACATAATTTTAAACATATCTTTCCCATTATTAGTTTCTGCAAAAGATGAATACAATTTTCGCAATCAGCTTGCTAAAATACAGCAGAACTATAGTTTTTGATAATGATCTGGCGAAAATTTGAAAAACTAAATGGTTGGAAAAAAATAATCCAGTCTTAGTGTGGTCTACCTCGCAATTTACACTTAAGTATGCAGTCTAACGTTAACCCTGATCCTAACCGTAACCTTAACTCCACTCCTAATCCAGATCAGGTAATTTCACAACGTAAACAATTTAAACTGCAATAAGCCACACGCTGAAACAGCACCGTTGTTTCACAGCATTAGGTTAATGTAGAAAATATACACATTAAAATGTTTCTTGGTACTTAAAATTCACGATTTAATCTTTAGCGTAGGAAGTCGCTAATAAAAATGTCAACACTTTAATAATTGAACTGAATCATTAATTTAATAACCATGAAATATCTCTGTGCAATAAATAACGACAACACACGTTCTGTGAGAATAACTTCACGTTCAAGGTTTTACTCAGATGCGTGACAAACGAACGCGTACAGTGAGTATACAATGTTCAATAAAGATTTCTGGGAAGAAGAAAGGTTTTTGAACAACTTGTCATGTTCCATGATAACTTTGAGTAAATAGAAATAAATCAAACTACGAGATTTACTTTCCACAGACACTAGACCACGACGAGCTACTTACTGATAGGAAATCAGATATAAAATTCATGTTCCTGGCTCTCTCGTGGTCGCGGTGGACCTTGTCGCGTCTCGAAGAAGCAGTTAGAGAAGAGAGACCGATTTAAGCGGGAATGCACGCTTAAATAAGCGATGTGCTACTAGCGATCACCTGCTTGTTATTTTGAAGTTATGCGTTGTAAATTAGCAAAGGGGGGAGTTAGTCAAGATCGCCTGGAATTTTCTGGAATATTCTAGATTGTTCGAGAATGTTCGATCAGGAGAGATAACTGTCGTTGATTCCCACGAATATTTTGTGGGCTTACAAATCTGTTTCAATTAGCGTTGCCAACAAATCTAATGGAAACTAGCAGTATCCGTGGAAATTCCACTGTCATTTTGAGAATTATAAGATAGTTGGAAGTTTTATAGAGAACCTTAAAATAAATGATTGCTTTAGAAAAAATATTTTTCTTTTTTTTTTTTAATATTTGATTCTTTAGATGATGTAAACGTTCATTTAGGCAGTATTAAATATGCACTCTTGGGAGACGACATCTCTGAAAGCAATATTCCAACAGCAGCACCGTCCCTGATGTGTTAGCAAAACTCCATTGTGGGCATCAAATAAACTTTGTAGAGCACCAATAACTGCTGAAGGCCAAACAAAAATATAAAATGTATCGAGTGTACATGGTTGAGACATATTTATCTAAAGTAACTTTTAAAATTGGGCTATCATACAGCACTGGCCAATACAACTTTAGTCTTAGTCATCTATATATATAAAAATGAGAATGTGTGTCTGTCTGTCTGTGTGTGTGAATCCCTAAAACTCGAGAACTACGCAACCAATTTCATTCAATTTTACACATGTCTTATTTAGGGTTCCAGTTTTTAACTTCTTGCAGAGTTCGCGCACACGACAACATAATATCTCCTCCACTATTTAAGTATTACGTGTCAAAAGTGAAACAAAAACACTCATGTCAAATACTTTCACTTTAAAAATGAAACTATTCCACTAACTGAAACAATCACATTTCGATACTGTAATGACAGATACTTTCACAGAGAGAGAAAGAGAGAGACAGAAAGAGAGAGAGAGAGATGTATATGTATACATATACATATATATGTACACCATTTCGATACTGTAATGACAGATACTTTCAGAGAGAGAGAGAAAGAGAGAGAGAGAGAGAAAGAGAGAAAGAGAAAGAGAGAGAGAGAGAGAGAGAGAGAGAGAGAGATGTATATGTATACATATAGATGTATATGTACACCATTTCGATACTGTAATGACAGATACTTTCAGAGAGAGAGAAAGAGAGAAAGAGAGAGAGAGAAAGAGAGAGAGAAAGAGAGAGAGAGAGAGAGAGAGAGAGAGAGAAAGAAAGAGATGTATATGTATACATATAGATGTATATGTACACCATTTCGATACTGTAATGACAGATACTTTCAGAGAGAGAGAAAGAGAGAAAGAGAGAGAGAGAAAGAGAGAGAGAGAGAGAGAGAGAGAGAGAGAAAGAAAGAGATGTATATGTATACATATAGATGTATATGTACACGTATATGTATAGATATAGAGAGAGAGAAAGAGACAGAGATGTATATGTACACGTATATGTATATATATATATATATATATATATATATATATATATATATATATATATATATATATATATATGTCTATATGCATACATGTATATGTATACATATGTGTAGATGTATATATATATATATAGATGTACATGTAATATGTACACATATATACATATATACATGCATACAGATATCTATACATATATACACCCATCACACACACATACACATGCACACAAACACACACATTAGTCATTTGTTTTCTTATCCAAAACTACGTCAAAAGTACTGAATGGATCTTTATGAAATTTGGAAATTATATTCTTTGCATAACGGCCATAATTCCCATGAAAATTCATATATTTTTGATGTTGATGAAATTTTAACCCGAACATAACAGATGAGCATTATTTAGAAAATGATGTCACACGTTATCGAGGCTACCATTCTTTCTGGATGTGCAAAAGGGGAGGACGTCTTTATTCCAAGAATTCCTCTTACTCCATCAGGAGCAGACATTCCTTTTACATTCAGAAGACTACAATTCCCCCTTCGTGTGACTTTTGCCATGTCCATAAACAAATCTCAGGGTCAAACACTGTCTGTAGCTGGTCTTCTCTTGGAAGAGCCCTGCTTCTCACATGGACAACTGTATGTTGGCTGCTCAAGAGTGGGCAGCAAAAAAAACCTATTTGTATATGCTCCACAAGGGAAAACAAGGAACATTGTTTACAACGAGGTGTTATAATCACAACAGCAAGAAAGTATGTACATGATCACCTTCTTTTACGAAACTTCATTGACTTTCATATATTTATATTGATATACATATATATATACGTGTGCTTGGGTGCGTGTGTGTATATACATCTTTATATATAAAGATGATGCGTAGTCTAGACGGCGTTTTTAGATTTCATTATTCTCTTTAACCCGGGCAACGCCGGGTATTTCTGCTAGCCTATTATAATTCTATTGGCTTTTAGGATTCTTCGTCAGAATATTAAATTTAAAGGTAAGATATAGTCTATTAAATCGATCCCAGTAGTTGATTGGTAAGTTATTTTATGAACTTCAAAATAATGAATAGCAAAGTTGATCTCGGTAGAATTTGTACTCATGATGGACTGTAACTAAATACTACAGGAGTTTTGTCCGATGCACTTACTGTTCTGCCAACCCACCATCTATAAGTGATTTTTTTAAAAATGGTAGTGGTGGATGATGATCAAGCCGGCACTGTTAAAGAAAATATCGTATTAAAATATCGAGGGAAAGAGCACAGCCCTTTCGAGGGATATCCTCTGCCGACGAAAAAACAGAAAAACGAGAAAGACAAGTGCTATAGTCTGATGCACTAGCGCAGCTAGAGTGTATGCCGCTCCTGGAACTTACAAAAAACACATATTGCCTACAGCAGACCTAAAAGTACCGTCTCCCTCCCCCCAGCTACGCTAGTGCACGTATGACCTGTGATAAACATCAAGATAAGTCACGCGTGAGTCTGCAACAGCATTGTTAACCAAGTGTAATGTTCTACAATACCAAGAACGATTAGAAATGCCAGCAACTTATAAAACACGATACACCGCATAGAGATAAAGTACAAGATAAAATATAGAAAATCACTAGGGTAAAAACTCGACAGCAAACTATTATATATATATATATATATATATATATATATATATATATATATATATATACACAAGCACACACACACGTAGTTGTCACGTTATCGTGTTTTTGTGACTTGAGAGTTTCACACATTACGATGCAAACTATCATTATGGGACTTGTCTGTCGACAGCGGTTGGCTGGACATTCTTGTCATTTCTACAGTAATAAAAGTCAAAAGTCGAAGGGAAGGTCTTGGGGTCAGTACAGATAGATAAACAGCAAGATGTGTAGATACGCAGATAGATAGAAAGACAGATAAACTGATAGATGAACGAGACAAAAAGAGAGCCGTTATACAATCACTCATCTGCCTGAAATAACAGCTAAATCTCCCTCAAACAAAACTCTACTGTCTTGAAAAAGGAAAGATATGTTGGATAATGCAGTCTTAGATAATTTCGGGGGCGAGGAATATTGAAGAAATAAGACTGGAAAGCCTTTGTTCCTAGGCTGGCTAGATTAGCAAGGACTTGGAGCTAAACAACAGAAAATAGTAAATAAGAGAAAGGAAATTTTCAGGGATGCTTTCTGTGTCTAAGTAAGTCAACTGATCGCTAGTTAAGCATATTGACAAGGCAAGTACATTGTTAACAATATCACTAAAAAACAAAAAGATGACCTTTATGAATGCGTTCCCACTGCGCGGCATTTGGGGCAAGTGTCTAATACTAATAAACTTGGCTCGACTAATGCCTTGTGAGTTAGAAGATACATCGACGGCGTTAAATGATGGATTCAAAAGTCAGAGAAATAATAAGGATAAATTTGTTTTAAGAGTTCAAAAGAAATGTTTATAGAGGGTTATAGCACCATATGAGATGTATTTCGACGGCCGTATCTGAAGTCCATTTGTCTACAACTTAACCCATTAGATTTCAACTGGACTATATATATGTGTATATATATATATGTGTGTATATATATATATATATATATGTATATACACGTATAAATATATGTATGCATGTATATACACGTATAGATATGTAGTGAAACTAACACCTCGATCGCCATTGTATACAAAGAAGCCATCTTCTCTTGCTGTTATAAATATATTCAAGATCGGCCGTAGTAGAAAACATATTTCCCTGTCATCACGTGACTGATTATTACTTGAAGCGGCAACTGCTTCGAACCGTTCCCGCCAGAACGCAAACTGACCAACCACAGCTCCTAATAAGGTGACGTGATGGAGTGTTTTTCTGATGCCTTCGGGAGCCTACCATCAACTATAAATAGCCCAAATTATACCCGGCAAATTCGTCTCGGTTCAGATCTCTTAGGGACCTGTTCCGTGTACCACACAGCAGCAGCAGCCAGCGACAACAGGCACAGCTTCGTTCAACTACAACAAGTACAGCAGCAACACGACTCTAAGACTACTGCCACCAGCATCGCCACTGACGTCAACACCACTTCAACTACGAACTACAAGATTCGCCACCGACGTCGCCAATATCATTAACATGATTTCTACGTACACCAGCTACCAAACTACCGCGGCACATCTCTCTCTCTCTGTTTGTGTGATTCATCTTCACCACGAAATAACAGCCAAGAGCCCAGCCTGCGACGAACATCTGTATAACAAGAACCCGGCCCGGCATGGAAGCCACAACATCACAACTAGTGATCGCTCTGCCACACACACGCCTCAACTTCTTATACATACAGACTCTTCCTATTGTGTACTCTAAGAACTGGTATAAATGCTCACACGTGTTACTGACTCTATTTCTATCTGCTGTATATCACGCATACACATACATGTATCACTCACACACACTCTTTTCTTTATACGACGGCCTGTTTTTTATTATGTTTTAATATGTCGCA
>NC_142934.1:74594490-74626990 GCF_046866305.1 Octopus bimaculoides | reverse complement strand
CGGTGTCCGAGCATGGCCGCAATCCAATGACTGAAATAAGTAAAAAAAAAAAAAAATTATGAAATGGTCCCACATATGTAATATAGTGAGATGAGAAACATCTTTGATTAATTGCGGTTATTCATGCAATTACTAGATAAAGACTCCCACGGAGTGTTTAAAAATCTGAAGGCAACAAGCATGGGAGATAACTCCAATTGAAATTTTTGGAAAATATCATACAACCGTTACACACACACACACACACACACACACACACATATATGTATGTATGTATGTGTGTGTATATGTTTGTGTGTCTGTGTTTGTCCCCTCAACATTGCTTTTGACAACCGATGCTGGTGTGTTTACGTCCCTGTAAGTTAGCGGTTCGGCAAAAGAGATCGATAGAATAAGCACTAGGCTTACAAAGAATAAGTCCTGGGGTCGATTTGCTCGACTAAAAGCGGTGCTCCAGCATGGCCACGGTCAAATGACTGAAACAAGTAAACGAGAGTAAAAGAGAGTGCATATAGGCAAGTATCTTATCTGCAAAGCCATCAAATGAAAATACGGACACGTTTCGGTCTTATTAAACCTTTGCAGCATAGTAAATTCTGTTTGTAAGGACTAACTGATCAATATATGTATAGAAGTAGGGGCAAAATATTGACGGGTACTACTAAAGCAGCACGGTCCCGAATGCGCAGTCGCGCGTCCGCGCTAGCTAGTCGTTAGTGGTCGATCCTAACCCTAACCCTATTCCTAACCCTAACCCTAACCCTAAACATGTATTCATTTGCACACGCGGGTTAGGGTTAGGGTTAGGGTTAGGGACAGGGTTAGGGTTAGGGTTAGGGTTAGGGATAGGGTTAGGGTTAGGATCGACCACTCAAGACTAGCTAGCGCGGACGCGCGACTGCGCGTTCGGGTCCGTGCTGCTTTAGTAGTACCATATTGACGCTGATTGTGAATATCAACAATAAAAAAAATAGATGATGTGGCTGTAAGAAAATACCTCAGAGGAGCGTTGTGGGTGCTAAATACAATTATGATAGCCTTGTATTTGTGTAGATTGTGAGACACAAAATAGAAAGAGAAAAATAAAGATTAGATCAAAGAACGAAGTGGCAAGCGAACTTAGAAGTTAAAAGAGAGAGACAGAGGGGGAGAAACAGAGAGAGAGGGGGAGAGAAACAGAGAGAGAGAGGGGGAGAGAAACAGAGAGAGAGGGGGAGAGAAACAGTGAGAAGGGGAGAGAAAGAGAGAGAAACAGAGAAAGAGAGAGAGATACAAAGCAAGGGGAGAGAGAAACAGAGCAAGAGGGAGAGAAGGGTGAGTGAATAGGTGAAGTACAAAGGAGGTGTATTTATGTGTGAGAAAAAGAGGATGACCTTTTCAGCTAAAAGAAGAAAACTATTGAGTGTGAGCAGAAAATGACATAAACATAACTATGGTGTGGTGGGGGGAGTAAAAAGAAGAGAAAGGCATTAAAAATGAAGGAATGTTGAGAAGATAGGGAGGAGAAAGTAACTCGCCAAACGCAGGAAATAGGAGAGGAAATGAGTGATAGGCGAGCGTTTAAAAGCGAGAAGTTGCTAGACAGACAAAAGGGGGATGAGGAAATGAAATTAGAAAAGATGTGAAGAATAGAGCTAAAGATGAGAGAAAGTGAGGGAGGGTATGGTGTTATGATATTAGAGAAGTGTGTAAGCAAGAGAAAGACGTGAAGACTGCGTGTGTTTTGAAGAAGAAAGAAAAATACTAAACGATAGAAAAGTGATAGGGGGAGACAGAGAGAGAGAGGGGGGGGGGGAGATATAGAATTTAAAAAGTATAGAGAAAATAACGGGGAATGAGAAATAGTAAGAGAATGAAAAGAACGAGGGGATGAATAGGAAGTGTATGAAGGAGGAGGAGGAGATATAAATTGTTGAAGTTGTTGGTGTCTGTCATCCCTGATCGAACAGACGATGATCAAATGCATTCCAACTGTGAAACACCCTGTCTCTTTCCTATGTGCAGAAAACCCAGTAGGATTACATTTTCCGATGGGTCGTTCTTTCTAAGGAGGTAGAGTATGTGATATGAGAAAAATTTTGGCTGTTATTTTTAGCAAGTCGAGCTCTCCCTGCAATTTCGATAAGGTGAAATGTGAAAGAAGAAAAGTGCATGTGTATCTGGGTGTGTGTACGTGTAAAGAATGAATAAGCTTAAGTAGAAGATAAAATAATTGGACGGGAGTATATAACGAATACGAGGAGGAGAAAGTTATGAATGAATTAACGATGAATGGAAAAAATAAAAGATGGAAATAAAGACGAAATAAAAATTCGATTAAATGAAACACATGCATTCTTTTACTACCGTTTTAATGATTTTAATCATTCGACTGCGGCCACGCTAGAGCATTGATTTCAGTGGTTTAGTGGTTTAGAAGTGTGTAAAGTCTGCTATAAATTATCAACGGGTAGGATAAACTGATGTGTCCATCTAACAGAAAATTAACACACATATACAAATGTGTGTGCGCGTACACACACACACACGCACGCGCGCGTATTGCGTGCTTATCAACAAGCAAGAAATATACATTCTTACTCTATTTATTTTTATTTGTTTCAGTCATTAGACTGCGACCATGCTGGAGCACCGCATTGAAGAATTTTTAGTAGAATTTTTTTTCTTTTTTATCGGAGTCTTTTGTCGAACCGCTCGCTTACTAGGATGTAAACACACCAATACTGGTTGTCAGATGGGTGGCGAGGGACACAGACACAGACACACACGCATATATATATATATATATATATATATATATATATATATATATATATATACATATATACTTTATTAAAGCTGCAAAGACATCACAGAAACTGTTACTCAGAGTTTCACGTTATCGTCCGTCCGACAGTTTTTCTAAACCAAAACTGTCCGACGAACGGGAACGTGAAACCCAGAGTAAGAGTTTTTGTGATATTTTTGCTACTTTTTAATAAAGCATATATATATTACGGAGATGTACTGGCATTGCAAGTGACCTGGGCGTGGAAGGTGTTTGTAAGCCATTTAAGAAACACACAAAAACCGTTAAATTTTGGCAAATTAAATTTAAATGTTGAAGTGAAGCTAACGGTTTTTGTGTTTCTTAAATAACTTATAAATACCTTCCACGCTGCAATTGTTTATATATATATATATATATATATATATATATATATATATATATATATATATATATAAGATTTTTAAACTTTTAAATTTTCATATTCAAAAGAGACAGAGACTTCAAATTCGATATATCGATTTATTCACCACTCTATGTTAACATTTCTATGCCAAACTTATCCAGTGACTGGTCCATTGGATTTAGACGTTTGGCACTTCTTCAGGAGTGGTTACCTTTCGAACAAAACACGAAAAAACACATACATAACTATTATTAGGTCTTTAGGACATCTTTAGCTTTCGTGTTTGTTATAATAACAAACACGAAAGCTAAAGATGTCCTAAAGACCTAATAATAGTTATGTATGTGTTTTTTCGTGTTTTGTTCGAAAGGTAACCACTCCTGAAGAAGTGCCAAACGTCTAAATCCAATGGACCAGTCACTGGATAAGTTTGGCATAGAAATGTTAACATAGAGTGGTGAATAAATCGATATATCGAATTTGAAGTCTCTGTCTCTTTTGAATATGAAAATTTAAAAGTTTAAAAATCTTATGATATAAATATAAACTGTGAGAACGACCCTTAAGGAATCTAATTAATGATCTCCTAAGGTAAGTTCTTATGCTATATTGGTAACGGTTGCCACATCCTCTGGAAAAAAATTATTATATATATATATATATATATATATATATATATATATATATATATATATATATATATACGGCGGGCTTCTTTCAGTTTTCGTTAACCAAATTCCACTCACAAGGCTTTGGTCGGCTCGAACCTATAGTAGAAGACACTTGCCCAAGGTGCTACGCACGCGCGCGCACACACACACACGCACAAGGATTGAGAAATACATATATATATACACATACATTTTTGTAAAGGAAAGGTTGACAGTGACTTCGAAGTATCGGCTTACCAGCTGTTAAGCTTTAAAGCATGTACTTCAAAGTTCTGAGCAATCCTTCAGTTTTAATGCTAAGTTGTTTTTATAAGTAACTTCACATAAAAACAAACGTGAATGTCTTTATATTTTTATTTGTTTCACTCATTAGACCACGTGGCTATGCTGAGGCACCGCCTTGAAGGTTTGAGTCGAACAAATCGATCCCAGTAATTATTGTTTTTCAAAGCCTGTTACTATCGGTCTCTTTCTGCTATGTTACGGGACGTAAACAAACCAACACCGGTTGTCAAGCGGTGGTGGTGGACACATGCACACACAAACACGGCACGCCGGGCGAAATGCCTAGCGGTATTTCGCCTGTCTTTACGTTTCTGAGTTCAAATTCCGCCGAGGTCGACTTTGCCTTTCATCCTTTCGGGGTCGATAAATTAAGTACCAGTTGCATACTGGTCGATCTAATCGACTAGCCCCCTCCCCCAAAATTTCGGACTTTGTGCCTTGAGTAGAAAAGATTATTATTATTATTATTATTATTATTGTTATTATTATTATTATTATTATCTAAAACAGTTTAATTTGGCCCCATGCAACATAAGTTTCGTTGGTTTCTTACAGAAATCTACCTCGCCAGGTTCAGATAGCCAAATTCTATCTATCTATCTATCTATCTATCTATCCATTGATAAGCACGCGCACGCGCACGCGCACGCACACGCACACGCACACAATAGAGAGAGAATTCTTTGTTTCTATACAAATTACATAACTTAGGAGTTGAAATAGGGTAATAGAAAAATTTTGTAACTGGAAAAGGACTATCATTGCAGTCTCCTACAATGGCCAAAAGCACACATATGATTTCCAAAATAGGCACAATGGGAAATTATTATCGATTATATCAACTCTAGTACTTGACTGGTTCTTTATTTTATCGATCTACGAAGGAGAAAAGGCAAACAGCGAACCGTGGTGCGACTTTGAACGTAGAAAAATTTAACCAGATGCTGCAAGATATTTCGTCCGACGCTTCACCAATTATCAGAGAACGCCGGACCAAATACTTTGTGTTATTTGTTCGAGTTTTGCCTTTCGTCTTTTCGGAGTCGATAAAATAAGTACCAGTTGAGCATTGAAGTTGATGTAGTCGACTAAATTTCAGGCCTTGTGCCTATAGCAGAAAAAATTATTTGTACCGGCTCCAAGGCGGTGAGCTGGCCGAATCGTTAGCACGCAGGAAAAAATGCTAAGCTGCATCTCTTCTGGCTTTACGTTCTGAGTTCAAATGCTGCTGAAGTTGACTTTGTCTTTCATCATTTAGGGGATAATGAAATAAATACCAGTTAAGCATTGGATCGATGCCATCGACTAGCTCCCTACCCCAAACTTTCAGGCATTGTGTCGATAGTAGAAAAAAAAAAATTAAAATTATTTGTATCGGCACTTTACATTCAGAGTTCAAACGCTGTCGAAGTCATCCTTCCGGGATTTATAATATGAAATTACAACTATGAGTCACATCTTTGTTGCTTTGCTGGGTCAAGGATGGGGAGCTCGAAAGGGTGCCTCTGTGTTTGCTCACGACGAAATGGGCTTCCCAAAACATAGGTAAAAGACATGGTGAATTATGAAACCAAGTGATATGCGAACTAGAGTGACGGCTGTTTATTTATTGGACCTTATCTGGTATATAGTGGCTATAGTATACAAAGTTATAGTGACTTTAAGTATATTTTGACTAGCATTTCTCCAGCGTACTTAACTTTGGTATATTTATATATTTATCGTTTTTCGATTCTCTGTCTTTGCCTGCCTGTCTATGTCAGTGTGTCTGTCTATCTTTCTGTCTCTGCCGGTGAGTCTGTATGCCTGGCTGTCTTCTGTCTGTCTCTCTGTCTCTCTCTCTCCACACACACACGCACAGACACACACATACATATACATACATATATACATACATACATACATATACGTATATCTATGTAGGAACGCATGTATATTTTAATATATACTTATATATAAATATACCCATATGCTTATATGAATATATATATAATATATAATTCATTAATTTCTTCTCTTTCTTGAATGAGAGGAACGAGAGAGGATACGAAAGATGGAATGGAAGATGGTCGCTTACAGCTATTACGAGTGTTGAGAGAGAGAGAGAGACGCTAAACAAAACTGAAAATTAACAAAAAGATACTAAAAACCAAAAATTAACACAATCACGAAATATCAATAACATCGCCGTCACCATTACCAGCAACAAGACTCTACAACACCATCACCTCCATCTTCACCATTGTTGCCTCTGCCGTCACCTTCACCACTATAATTACTGCAATAAGAACAAAAAAGCAACAGCAATATTACCGGCAACAATAACACGAGTCTGCGAGGGGGCTTCTACATGGTCGTTCGGCAAGTTAGAAATGGAAGTCAAACCTCTCTTAAATCATACCCTATTACATTAAATGGTGTAGTTGTGTATATATACCACTAAAAATTCAGATTGGTCATGTTTAGGGTGCATTTGATCATAGGTCTTGGTGAAACAGGGTTGACCAGGGTGTAAATAATTTCAACATAATCCAATACCACCATCATTATGATATGCCATTCTAAGGCGGTGAGCTGTTATAATCGTTACACGCCGGATAAAATGCTTAGCGGCATTTCATCCGTCTTTACGTTCTGCGTTCAAATTCTTCCAACGTTGACTTTGCCTTTCATTTCTTTCGAGGTCGACAAAATAGAATTCATTTAAGCACTGGAGTCGATTAAATCCACAAACCCTCTCTTCCAAAATGTCAGTCCTTATACTTATAATAGAAAGAACTGATATATCATTTTCATATTTTTTTTATTCTAGCGTAACACCATCACCACTATGAATATCAACCGTGTAACATTGATGCTGATGTCACCACCACCACCGCCACCGCAACAATGATGATAAGCAACATCAACAACCATATTAAAATACCACTAATACCGTCACGATGCCATCACCACCACCCCTATCAGTCATAGAACGATCACGCAAACAGCATAGCACCGCGACTGACACAATAGAAGCGCCACCAACATTACCTCTCTCCCACACGTACACACTACCATAAGCAACAGCATAACGCACTATCAGCGTCACTTTAATGATACCACCACAGTCTCCACTACCATAACACCAATAAGTAATCTAAAACCACTACCACAGTAATAAGAAACACCTAAGTACCACCACCAACACCAACACCGACTGTAACACAACATACCATCATCATCACCAGCAGTATTCGCAGTACTAGCACCACTGGTAACGTAACATTGTCATCACCACTATCACTAACACCGCTACCAACACCAACTACAACACTGACTGCAACATAGCACTGTTACCACCATCAACTACAATGCACTAACACCTGAATACTGCTAGTAACACTGACAGCAGTGCACTACCACCGCTACCATTATTAGTATAACACCCTCTCAAGCATTTCTAGTCTTGTCTCTCGCTTTCAATAACTGCAAATACGACGAAGAGGAAAATATAGAGAAAAGGTGAGAGAATGTTAAATAGAAAGAAAGAGAGAATGAAAGCGTGTGAAGAGAAAGTGAAAGAGGTGAGATAATGAGAAAGAGAGGGAAAGAGACTAAGAATGTATGTGAAAAAGAAAGAGAATAAAATGTGTGCGAGGGGGAAAGGAACAAAGAGGGTGAAGTAATGATAGAGAGAAGGAAAGAGAATGCGAATGTCTATGAAGAGAAAGACACAGAGAATGTGTATGAAAGAAAGAGAGAGACAGAAGCAGTGAAGGAGGAAGAGATTGAAGCATAACGACACAATGCGAGTAGTTGTCATGGTGGTGGTGATAGTAGTGGTGATGATAGTAGTGGTAGAGGCTACAAGGAGAGAAATGATGGTGACGACGGAGGAAAGTAGAGAAGGGGAAAGAGGTAGCAATATTAGTGGTGGCGACGAAGATAGGATGAGGGGGTGAAATGGAGGGGGAAGAAGCAACGTAATGGTGGGGTGACGAAGGCGATGGTAAGGGTGGAAACGGAGAATGGAAGAGTTGCTATTGTTTAGCCCTAGGAATGCATTGATTGTTGAAAACCTACAGATCAAATACGTTCCAATCGTGACCATCCGGTCTTTTTTAAGGGTATGTAAGACTATATTTATCAAATGTGTCCTTGTAGGCTTGTCAGTGAATTTGAAGGATATTTTGGCTACTATTCTTAGCAGATCGACCAACCAACCACAGAGATTCCACGTTTGTTGTTGCTGTTGTTGTTGTCGGTGGTGGAAACAAAGAAAGGGAGAAGAAACAATGCAGGTGGGAGTGGTGGCGGAGAGTGGAGACAGGGGGAAACAGAGAGGTGGGGTAGAAGGAGAAACAATGCAAGTGGTGGTGGCGACGGTGGGAGGTTGGGGATCGGGGTGAACAGAGAAGGGGAGGAGAAGAAACAATGCAGGTTGTGGCGGTGTAGGTGGTAGCGACGACGACGAAGGGGAGATAGGCGGTAAGAGGGGGGAGGATTGTACTGCTGCTGCTGATGCTGCTGCAGTGAGTCGGTCACGTGGGCCGGTGGTCTGTTTCTCTCTGTTCCATGTTTCTAACTCCACCTTGACGAGTTTATTTAAAAAAAAAACCCTCACGATAACAACTCTTAGAGAAAACAACATTAATTTAGGAAAAAACAAAAAACAAAAAAGACAGCTTTGAATCTTTTGAAAAAGACAGGGCTTTATAAATATATCCACATATAATATATTTTGGTCTATATTTCTCTGTATTATTATTATTACTACAACCGCCGCCGCTGTGCTTTCACTTCTATATCTTCATCGTCGTTTCAGTTAATTATTATTATTATTACTACTACTACAACTATTATTACCACTACTACTACTTCTCACCGAATACAGACTACTACTACTACTACGACAACTACAAATAATACTACAACTACTACTAAAGATAATATTTTCAATTGTGAGTCAACATGTTTTATGTATTATCTATCTATCTATCTATATTATGTTATTTCATTTCATCTTCAATATTGTTCGTTATTTCTCCAGCATTGGCTGTTAAATACCGCCACGCCAGGTTAAAGGTTTATATATATATATATATATATATATATATATATATATATATATATAATGTGTATATATAATGTGTGTGTGCTCCAGTATGGTCTAATGACTAACGCCAGTAAAAAAAAGCATACACGTATATGTGGTTGTATATATATATATATATATATATGTATATAACAGATTGTGTGTATATACTTCACATCTTTTAAAGTATCTATTGCTCAATATTCTAAAGTGTGTGTGTGTGTATGTATAATATATGTAAGTATGTGCGGAACCGGGTAAACAGCTATTTAAGAGAAAATCCTTTGCAGTAGACGTGTATATATATGTATGTATATATATATATATATGTATATATTGTATTATATATGCATGTCATGCAACACTGGAAAGAACGTAGTTTCCCTGAAGAAAATCCCTCCATGAAGATATGCAAATATATGTTCTTATCTGTCTCGCCTCGAAGTATGTATAATCAAAATACGTGTATGCGCGCGTGTTAATATTATATCAATCTATGTGTGTATATGAGTGTTAATATAAATGTTTGTGTATTTAAAATGTATGTATGTTTTTTTTCTTGTATTTTGCATATATACGTGATTTATACTCTCTCCGTGGCTGTTATTTTTGGGATTGCATGATGTTCATGCCCTCCCTTTTTCGCCTTCTGAGCTTAGGTAAAGTTACATCAGTCTCCTGAAGCCCCTTTTTTTGTGTGTGTGAAGTGGAGGGTGATAAGTTAAAAGTACCAGACATGTTGTGCAGTTTTTTTTTTCTTTAGCTAACGGCAACCAGAACCCTTGCCAATTGTGTGACCTGGGTACCTGTTTATGATATATATATATATATATTTATATATATATATATATATGAATAAATAAGCGATTATTATTTTTATTTTGTTATATATTTTAATAATCTGTGTATATATATGTATTCTGTTTCAATGCGTTCGAGTTCGATTCCTGTCCAAGTCGTGGTAGTCTTTTTATCAGCTTCCTCCAACTTACCGACCTACCATGCATGGTTGGTCAGTCTGTTGAAAACAGCAGCGAATTAATTCTACTGTTTTAAAAGGGGGACACCTTGGTTTGGTTTGTTGAATGTTCATTGTACACTACTACACTTTTCTTGAAACAAAAAAAAAAAAAAGAAGAGAAATAGTAATACTTAGGATGGCAATGGTTGGAATTGTAGTTAATCATAAGTCTGCCCGATGAAGTTTGCCTTGGGCTAAACAAAAACAACCGTAACGGAGAAATACCGGTAAGACAAGTGAGTTCGTATAACTCAACTGTGACCGCTCTCATTCATTGAAGCATAACCATGACAAACGGCTATGGCAGAGTCGAATAAAGAAAAGCAACGCATGTACATCCCAACTTCCCACTCTCTATTTCCATTTCCCCTGTGGTCCTGTACATGTTATGGCTGATCGGTTATGTACCATAATACGTTTTTCTTTGAAAGTAGCCCCCCCCCCTCGCCACTTCAACATTAGAATAAACACCTAAATTCCTATAAATTCAGTTAGATTGTCGAGCTTCATTCAGTACCCTGTTTGTAAAATTTACATTAAAAAGAAAAAATTAAAATGTTCAAATTGTTGAACATCCCTTCGATATATTTGTTAGAGAATCTTTTAAAAGTGAAATTAGATATAGTGCATGAGACATTTTTGTGGTTGATCCGAATGATGGAAAATAGTTTTTTTTTTTGTTTTTGTTTTGGATAATGTTATTAATTATATTGAATAACAAGTAATTACAACGAAAAGTTTTTCGTCACTTAAAATTAACAAGACCTACGGAAAGATATTAGTATTTTTACACACATTTAATGAGAAAGTATTCTACTACCCCTTAAATAAAGCAATTAGTGGAAATGCGAAGTTTATCTGAAGTATTGGACGTATTAAATTCCAAACTAGTCTTTCGGTTTACTTATAAATTTGAAGTATTTTTTTTTTTACCTATATGTAAAAGCTATTGTTTGTTCAATTAGTTTACTAAGCTTAATTATGTTACAGAACGTCTGAACGACACGGCATGCTTTATTACGGAGAACCGAATTTTGTCTAAAATAGATTATTACCATAAATGTCTAAATGTGTTTTAAAATGATAGAACCACAAGAAAAATTTCAACAAAACTTTTCGTTTGTCTTTATATCATTACTATTTTATAGTTATTTTCTATGAAAATTTAAGATATGTACCAGTCGGTTTAAACAAACGTTACGCTTCATCAACCGAAAGAAATGGCCTTGTCACATTGTATCGTTGTTATTAAAGTTATTTCCATAGCATCATACGTATGTATATTTTCTTAACATGCTCTCATATGCTGTGTATGCTATGTACATTGTTCGTGTATACACGCTGTCATGCATTTGCACACATTTCATTCACGCTTCGTACATTTATCTACCGTGTGTATATATATATATATATATATATATATATATATAATATACACACACACAAACAAACAAGCGTACACACATCATACATAAAAACTCATTTTCTGCAATACATAGAATATACACTCCGTTTGGCTTTAATTCAGCCTCTATCAGTTTTATCACGATTTATGATCACCGATAGTTCTGGAAATGCTGTGTAGTTTCCATAGAGAAGAGTCAAGTGGACATCGATGACAATATGGTCAGCGGGGACAAACCGATGCTAATGTTATGATGCTGGTGACACGACGACGGAAAATAAAAGCGATGTGTTCAAAGCTAACGGTCAGCTAGCTATTGTCTTGGGACTGTTGTCGTATGCTCTTGTTGTGCAACCGACTTCTAAATTACACTGGTGGAGGAGCAGCCATCAGTCGACATTCAACATATGTCTAAATACTGTTTTCAGTTTTTTTTTTTGTCAACCATATTTATGGTTTCTCTGTCATACTGTCGTTTCGTTCACACATACACTGTTCACTACCGATAAAACCCATGGTTTTGCTGTACTTTTAACCAAAGCGTGATGCATCTAACAGCACATTGTTATATATATATATGTTAACATTCTGACCAAGATTTATTTCGTTGTCTCCATATCGGTCACACTCCAATGATTTAATGCTTCATACAGATTTTACACCTGACAGTAGCATTCCTAATTTCTCTTCTAGTTTTATAGTTTCTCTATCATGACATGATTATTATTGACTATCCACTGTAATAGCTAACTTCAGTCGATGTCCACTTCAAGGCTATTGCAGGGAAAACTGGACCTGACCAGCTGTCCACTATAGTCCGAGACAGCAAGCACGGAGACATCCCTTTACTGAAACCTGACCACTATAGACACTGTCTGTCCGTTGTGATTATTTTTATTCCGTGTCTAGTCTCCATCAACTTCCCTATTGTTGCTCTCTGTCAGTCTGTTAATAGGCTGTGTCATTCCCCCAAACCTCTAATGTATGATTCCACTCTTCACCACCGCATTTTAGGGTTTGTCAGTCCATGCCAACTTCTTTGACGTTCTTCCGCCTGCCCTTCTCCAACACCGACATTATATTAACCTTGCGTTCAAGTGTTTGCGTATATATATATATATATATATATATATTTCTGTGTGCATGTATGTATATATATATATATACATACATGCGCACACCGAAGTGTGTACATTTGTAAAAGTGCAAAATTGTGCATGTCATTCAGCCGAAACACGACCCAGATGATTCCAACCATATCGTTTTAACTCTTCATCGTGTATGTGTGTTAAAACACACACACACACACACACACACACATTCATTTGCACCTACCTACCCACTCATACATACACTCTCGTTCTCACCCATCCTCTTCTCTCTTTCTCTTTTCTCCTCTATCTCCCTCTACTACTACCATTCGCTTCTCTCTCTCTCCCTCTCTCCTCCTAATCTCTCTGTCCCTCCACCTCACTGACACCAGATGTATATTTCGTTGTCCCTCAATGTGTTATACATAAAACAGCAACCTCCAAAACAGGAGACACACATTGTAAGTAAATCTCTCTTCTTTATTCATGACATTATGTCTTTGTTTTATTTGTCTCCTCTCTCTCTTTCTCTCAACCATATTGTACTGTATCATTTAGACGACTGCATTCACAATCCGGTTTCCATTCCCGCCCGTAGTTTTTCAGTCCACCGATGTCTCGAACATAGTTTTATCTCTCTTTTCTTTCTTTGGTAGGGTAGTGATGCTCAGACTTAGATGTTCATTATAGTTGTTGTTAGTTTGCCTCTCATCGCACTGGAGGTCGATAGTATGAGTTTGAGTAAATGCCGAGGAGTCAATTCAATTTTCTATGCCAGTTGCCCTTATACATGTGTCGATGTGATAAATCATATTTCTGAGGACGATGTATCACAGAAACAAGCAGAAAGAGAGGGAGATGCGATGGTCAGTATTTCGTCCTTGTACGTTCTGAGTTCAAACCTGGGTGGTTGATAAAAGATATAAGCAGTCGAGTATTTGTGGTTCAGCCTACAATCCTGAAAATTTCTATCCGTGATCCTGTTATTGAAGGGGTTTTCTTGTCTTGAGACTCAATCACACATGTTTATACCGTTGTTACCACTCCTCCCCTTTACAATCATCCGATTTTAATGTAACCATCCTCACGTAGACTTTTTTTGTAACCTGTCCTTGTAATGTCGGTGTATTTGTCACCGACCCGCCGAGGTTAACTTCGACTTACGGGGTCGATGGAATGAAGTACTTATCAGTCAAGTACTAACTCCTTTCCCCGCAAAATTGTTTAACCTTATGCACAAATCAGAAATCATTATTCTTTGTGTCGATTAATCGAACCAGATGTTTTGCAATATCAAATTCGCTACTTCACTACCTCATTCTATTGAAGGTGATAGGATAAATACTGGTGCAGTTGGGGGGGAAATTTCGATTCATTTATAATCAATGTGTCTATCTACTTTTCTAAAAAAAACAACAATACAACCAACTAATCTTGTAATTTGTAAAACGAACAAAAATTAATAAAAAGTGTCTCGGAAATGGCATCCGGGGAAAAGCATGAACGTAACTACGTCCAAAATGCGTTTGGTCGTCAAAATTTATTGTACTTTCTGTGGGGAAGTCAGACCCATCCTACGTCGACTAAGAAAGGATGGGTTTTTTTTTCTTCCTCTCTGAATATGATCAAAGGCGTTCCAGCCAGGACAGACCTGTTTTTACCCCCCCCCCCCAACCTGAGTTTGACGGGCGGAAGTCTTGCCCTTCTTTGGTTTAAATCTGAAGATTTGGCTAATATTTCTTTCTAGAAAGCTTTGCAACCCCAATAAATCTTTCCTAATAAGTTGTTTCGATTTTGGCTCCAAGTCGGCCCTGACAGCAAGTTTATTTTTTTTATTATGAAACACGTTCGAGATATGATCATTACATGTATTTTTTTTTTTTTGAATTGTGTAATCCAGATTAAATAATCCAAGAACGCATTGGATTATGTTAAGGTGTAGTTTTCTAGCAGGGCCAGTGACTACGTTAAGGCTACTTCGATGGCGCGCTGTAGTTAAGTTCTGGATGGGGGCTAATGGAGTTCAAAAGCTTTCAAGTTGTGGCCATCCAGTCTTCTTGTGCATTGGGAAAGCTCTCTACGACGATGGTGTCCTTTTGATTGCTATTTCTAGCAGGTAGAGTGACCATGTATTGGGTCTCCGGTTGTAACTGTTGTTTACTCTGACTGAGCAGACTATGATGTAAGACATCCTAGCTACGACCGTCTCATCATTTCCCGATGCTCACTGAAATTTGGCTGCTATCTCTAGCAAGTCAAAAGGCCGCATAGAGGTTCCCTGTTGTAGTGTTTGCATTGATGGCGTGATTATTGTCCGTGCTGTACAGGTTTGTTTTCGTCGAACGCTGACTTTATTTGTCACTGAAAACTGCGTTTATGCATTGATGTATGTCACATTACTAACAATAAATATCATGTCTATTAAGTTCCCCTTTACCCTTTTGGAACTTTTAAAAGCGTTAAGCTTCATATATATATAAAAGGGATTTTTACACGCTCTCGTGTGTTGTACGTGTATGTGTGTCTATGTATATAGGCATGTGTGTGTACATGTGTGTATGATATGCATGTGTGTATATGTGTGTATGATATGCATGTGTGTATATGTGTGTATGATATGCATATGTGTGTATGTGTGAATGATATGCATGTGTTTGTGTATATGTATGTCTATGCATGTTTGTGTTTTTGTTTGTATGTAATTGGTTGTATGGTAAGAAGTTTGCTTTCCAACCACATGGTTTCGAGTTACTCCCACTGCATAGCACCTTAGTCAAGTATCTTCTCCTGCAACCCTAGGCCAACAAAAAGCTCTGTGAGTGGATTTCGTTGTTGGAAATTGAAGTTCGTCGCACCTCTATGCGTTTGTGTGTGTATATATACACATACATATATATATATATATATATATATTGTTATTAGACTGCGGCCATGCTGGGCACTGCCTTGAATTTTCAGTCGAATGTATCGACCCCAATACTTACTTTTTATAAGCCTAGTACTTATTTTAT
Source organism: Octopus bimaculoides (assembly GCF_046866305.1). NCBI lineage: Eukaryota > Metazoa > Mollusca > Cephalopoda > Octopoda > Octopodidae > Octopus > Octopus bimaculoides. Next base: position 74,611,256 of record NC_142934.1, on the reverse strand, counting down.
CGGTTTTGTTTTGCTGAACCGCTAAGTTACGGGGACGTAAACACACTAGTACCGGTTGTCAAGCGTTGGTGAGGGACAAACAGATACAAACACACACACACATATATATTTATATGCATATGACGGGCCTCTTTCGGTTTCTGTCTGCCAAATCCACTCAAGGCTTTAATAGAAGACACTTGCCCAGGGTGCTACGCAGTGTGACCGAACCCGAAACCATGTGGTTGGGAAGCAAGCTTCTTACCACAGAGTCAGGCCTGCGCCTATGTATATATATTATCTTTTACTTGTTTCAGTCATCAGACTGCAATATACCAGGGCACTGCCCTGAAGAATTTTAGTCGACCGAATCGACCAGTACTTCTTTTTTAATTCTTGTACTTATTCTATCGGACTCTTATTGCTGAACTGCTAGTTACATGTTAAGTTAAACACATGAACACCTGTTGTCAAGCAGTGCTGAGGAACAAACACAGTCACAAAGATATATTATATATATATATATATATATATATATATATATATACACACACACACACACACACACACACACACACACACACACACACACACACACACACACACACACACACACACACACACACACACACACACACAACTTTGTCTGCCAAATTCATTCTCAAAGCTTTGGTTGGCCCAAGACAGAAGACACTTGCCCAGGGTGCCATGTAGTGGGATTGAACCTGGTACATGTGGTTGGAAAGCAAACTTCTTACCACAATATATGTATGTGTTATTGCCTCCTTGACATAGCATGGTGGTTGTAAATGAATGTCACCGTCATACAAGCAGGCACTGCTTACATGATGGTGACCTTCACTTAATACTATCATGCAATGTCAAGGCAAGGAGACTGAAGCCTTGAAGCCAGTGGCCATACCAGACTCCATTGTCTGTTCTGGCATGGTTTCTATGGCTGGATGCTCTTCCTAACACCAACCATTTCGGAGTGTACTGGGTGCTTTTTAAGTGGCACCCGTGTTTTTAATGTGGCACTAGCACCATGCTTTTTATGTGACACCAGAACCAGCATAAATTCTACTGTAGCAGACTAGTCTATTTGAGTATAACAATGTGCCAAATATCTTGGTCCATAGTTATATATATAAATTACTAATAATAAAGAGTATGGAAACTTGTTCATCCACAAAATTTTATTTTATAATTTTGTACAACTTATAATGACCTACATGTATTTCCACTGCACCGACTACTCATAGTTGCAGAAGCAGCCTTGCATTATTATCGGTGCAGCTTCATCAGGGTCCATACATTTGGTCATCCTCAAAGTGAATACATACATATATATAAACAACCTCACTGTCCACACTCACTACTACCTCTGCTACCTGTGATGCCACATGGCCATCTCATCACCTGTCTATTTCCTTGGAATAACTAATTCATTCTTACTCCGTTTTCTAAATATGTGTAGCCATGTAGCTCCTCGCCAATGAGAGCCTGTTCTACCTCAACCCCTTCCCTCTTACCTTAATTAATCCCCATCTAACATGTGAATGCAACATTCTCCCTCCATAGGTTTGTTGACTTGCAAGATACATGGTGACCTCAACACCGCTAGTGGCTTGACAAAAAGCACCATGTACACACTGTAAAATGGTTGGCTTTAGGAAGGGTATCCAGCTGTAGAAACCGTGCCAAAAGCAGATATTGGAGCACAATGCAGTTCTTTGTGTCATTGAATCCTTGTCAAACCATCCAACACAAGACAGGCATCTTTCAGTTTCTGTCTATCAAATCTGTTCAATACTTTTGTCGATCCAGGGCTATTGTACATTTGCCCAAGGTGCCATGCATATATGCATACACAAATATCATAAAATCTACAATTACTTTTGCACTGAGCTAGTTCTCATGTAGAACACACACCATCTAGTATCCAGTTTCAATATCTAAGGAAAAAAAAATGAGTATTATACATTAATAAATGCAATTATATATAAACCTACTAAAACATAACAAAAACAGCTATCATAATTTATGCTAATTTCTTTGCAATTTTTTTCTAGAATTTACTACCATTTTCCAACATTTCTGTGGTGTTTTTAACATTTTCATTCAAGTTAGTTGACACCCTGGTATATAGATGTACATGTGTGTAAATTTGCATGTATAGGATATAAATATATACACTATATTAAATGGCTTAAAAAGAACACATTTTATTCATATATACTTAGCTACACTTACACAATAAAGATTTTACTACACCAAACAGTATACATTTGTAAACATATATATTATAATTTTAACGTCCATCTTCCTATTTTAGTATGGGTCGGACAAAATTAGTTGAGGCAGACTTTTCTATGGCTGGCTGCATTTCCTGTTGCCAACTGTCACCTGTCCCAAACCATATTATCCCCTAGGTCGGATGTATTTTCACAGAAGACTGGATTACTTGTATGATGATGATGCTCACTCACAAGCAGCACAAGATGGTCTTGACAAGGGTAAACACACACACACGCACACCTATATATATATATGTACATGATGGGCTTCTTTTAGTTTCTCTCTACCAAATCCATTCACAAGTTTTTGGTTAGCCTGAAACCAAAAATCACAAGATTGAGAAGCAGGCTATTCAACACACAGTCACATCTGTGCCTATCTATTTACCTGCCTAAATCATCTCATTGTCATCATTTTAACATTACCTTTTCCCTGTTTGTTTAGCCAGATGGAGTTTATTGAAGCAGATTTCTATGGCTGGATGCCCTTCCTCTCACCAACCCTTTACCTATTTCCAAGCAAGGTAATTTTTTCCCATGGCCAGACACAACTTCTCACACTGTTCGAAATGAATGACACTGCTTGCATGACAGTGACATTCATTTACAACTATCCTGCTATGTCAAGACAAAGAGAGACACCGTCACTCATACAGACACATACAAAAAATTGTATACCTACATCTCCTTATGTGTATGATGGCCTTCTTTCAGTTTCCTTCTGCCTCGTTCACTCACTGAGCTTTGGCCCGGGACAAAAGTAGAAGAGGACACTTGGCCAAGGTGTCACTCAATGGGACTGAACCTGCCAAAACCATGTGGTTTTAATCAAACCTCTTAACCCCACTGCCACGCTTGTGCCTATAAGATAACTCCAGTAAGATTTGAACTTAGAACATAGATGGAAGAGGTATTTTTTCTGAAAGTCTAATGATTCTGCTAGCTCACCACTTCATCTATTTATCACACATGAGGAGACATGCAGCGTCAAAAAACAGGTAAGGGTTAACAACAGGAAAAGCATCTGTCTGTAAAACAAAGCCTTGGTATATATGTGTAACCTATGGGCAAGCAGGGCAAGCATCCCTGGACTGGCTCTTGTGCGGGTGACACATGAGGCTTTTTCGAGCGGGATCGTTTGCCAGTGCCCCCGGACTGGCTCATGTGCGGGCGACACATGAAATCTTTCGAGCGGGATCGTTGCCAGTGCCCCTGGACTGGCTCATGTGCGGGCGACACATGATATCATTCGTGCGCGATCGTTGCCAGTGCCCATGGACTGGCTCTTGTGCAAGTGACACATGAGGTTTTTCGAGCGAGATCGTTGCCGGTGCCCCTGGACTGGCTCATGTGCGGGTGACACATGAAATCGTTCAAGCGGAATCGTTGCCAGTGCCCCTGGACTGACTCTTGTGCAGGTGACACATGAAATGTTTGAGCGAGTTCGTTGCCAGTGCCCCTGGACTGGCTCATGTGCGGGCGACGCCCCTGGGCCGGTTCTTGTGCGGGTGACACATGAGGTTTTTCGAGCAGGATCGTTGCCGATGCCCCTGGACTGGCTCATGTGCGGGCAACACACGAAATCCTTCGAGCGAGATCGTTGCCAGTGACCCTGGACTGGCTCTTGTGCGGGTGACATGAAATGTTTTGAGCGGGATTGTTGCCAGTGCCCCTGGACTGGCTCGTGTGTGGGCAACACATGAAATCTTTCGAGCGAGATCGTTGCCGGTGCCCCTGGGCTGGCTCTTGTGCGGGTGACACATGAGGTTTTTCGAGCGAGATCGTTGCCGGTGCCCCTGTGCTGGCTCGTGTGCGGGCGACACATGGAATCTTTCGGGCGGGATCGTTGCCGGTGCCCCTGGGCTGGCTCTTGTGCGGGTGACACATGAAATGCCTTGAGCGAGACGGGATCGTTGCCAGTACCCCTGGACTGGCTCATGTGCGGGCGACACATGAAGTCTTTCGAGCAGGATCGTTGCCAGTGCCCCTGGATTGGCTCATGTGCGGGTGACACATGAGGTTTCTCGAGCGAGATGAACGTGACCTTTGCCAGTACCGCCTGACTGGCCTTCGTGCGGGTGACACGTAAAAGCACCCACTACACTCTCTGAGTGGTTGGCTTTGGGAAGGGCATCCAGCTGTAGAATCAGATTGGAGCCTGGTGTAGCCATCTGGTTTCACCAGTCCTCAGTCAAATCGTCCAACCCATGCTAGCCTGGAAAGCGGACGTTAAACGCCGACGACAATACGTACAGACATATATATATATATATATATATATATATATATATATATATATATATATATATATATACCGCCTGACTGGCCTTTGTAGGGTTTTCGAGCGAGATCGTTGCCAGTGCCCCTGGACTGGCTCTTGTGCGGGTGGCACATAAAAGACACCATTTCGAGCGTGGCCGTTTTCGTGCGGGTGACACGTAAAAGCACCCACTACACTCTGAGTGGTTGGCGTTAGGAAGGGCATCCAGCTGTAGAAACTCTGCCAAATTAGATTGGAGCCTGGTGTTGCCATCCGGTTTCACCAGTCCTCAGTCAAATCATCCAACCCATGCTAGCATGGAAGGCGGACGTTAAACGATGATGATGATATATATATATATATATATATATATATATAGATAGATAGATAGATAGATAGATATATAGATAGATACATAAATAATATATATATATGCATATATACATACTTGCATATACACATACCTAAAATGTACATATATATATATATATATATATATATGCATATGTGAGCACAGGAAGTCATGAAACGTGTACAATAAAAAATACGAAGTCCGAGTACATGCAATATGAACTATTTTTCAAACAACGACAGATACAAATGGAAAACAAGATAAACAACATAAAGAACGACCCTTCATCAGTTGTTGGCTGTTTTTCTATTCTCGTATTTCAAGCATTTAACAAGATACACTTTCAATAAAACAATTGCTCCTGCAAAGCAAATTAAATAAAATTTGGGATTTTGCAGAGGGTCAAAATTGGTAACACAAACAGGAAGTGCTGCTAAGCCTAAACGAGGTTGTCGTGGCAAACACAAATCAAGCTTGGACAGGAGACAGACAAGAATACGTCTTGTTCCATGTATATTTATATCTATATATCTATCTATATATCTATATATATATATATACATACATACATACATACATACATACATACATACACATACATATATTTTGTGTGTGTGTATGTAAACTCGGTTGCTGTCTGTCTGTCTGTCTCTCTCTTTCTATCTCTCTATCTGTCTGTCTATCTCTATTATCTATCTCTGTCTCTCTGTCTATCTTTATTATCTATCTACCTATCTGTCTGTCTGTGTGTATCTATCCCTATTATCTGTCTGTCTGTCTATCTATCCCTATTATCTGTCTATCTGTCTGTCTGTCTGTCTATCTCTATTTATCTACCTATCTGTCTGTCTGTCTGTATCTATCCCTATTATCTATGTCTCTGTCTATGCTTGCTATTTGTATATACACTCACTTTCTTCAAGGTGAGAATGAATTGAATGTAGTTGTTTGAAACACTGCTTCTTGCAGGTGTATAACTGTTTTATGTAGAAAAGAAACAAAAAATGTTTTATTGCGTATGCGCATGTGTGTATCTGAATATGTATGTATGAAAAATGTGCCGTTCTTCAGCTTTTCAAAGTAGTGCATGTTTATATTTAATACATGCGAACACACACGCACACATTATTTTTTAAAAATTCTGTTAGCCATTTTGTACGTGCGTCTGTTATGTTGCATGTATATTTACGTACTATTGTATATACGTATACACATACACACTCACGCATACGTATGTATGTATATCCTGTGAAATATACTGATTCTGCATTGTTAATTTGCACAAGTTTTACACACTAAAAACACACCTAAGTGTGTGCGTGTGTGTACATACGTGTGTATATATATATATGCAAGGTATGTATAAATCTGTTCTGGATATACCCACGTCTTTCATTGGTTTGTGAATGAATGAATGAAATGAAAACGGGTGTATGTGAGTAGCTCCTTTTTTTTTTTACATGGCGACCCTGTTTTGAATGACTATGGTTTGCGTGAATGTATTATTGCTTCTTTTTTTTAATCATTTGCACTTGTTTGCCTTCATGGCAAAGGAAGAATTAAGGTGGCGACTTCCGTCTGCCCTTTGCCTGGCTAACCTCCGTATATAAAGTATGAGTACCAGTTTTAAACTCGGGTCGGTTCAAAATCGAATTAACGTCTATCTCCTCTAATGCTATGGAAGTCAGTCAATGTGAGGAAGTAATCGTGTTAATCGTATCATATAAATAATGCTGTATTTTTATGTTTGCTTTGTTAACGGTATTTTGTGTTTGATAAAAGTACATTTCACATGTTTTGTGTCGTTTTCCGATACTTGTTCTTTTGCGTTGCCTTTTGTAGCAAAATAGATAAATTATTTCATGGAAGGAAATCGTCGTCGTTGTTGTTGTTGTTGTTGTTGTTAGTACTATTTATTTATTTATCTACCTTTCGTTCTTTCGGACTCGATAAATTACGGGCCAGCTGAGCTCTGGGTTGATGTCATGGACTAACTCACCCCACCAAATTTTCAGGCCTTGTGCCCTTTGTAGAAAAGTATTGATATTATTTATTATCGTGCACAATAATTATTGTTGTTGTGGATAAAATGCCCTGCGGTGTTTTCTACGCCCTTTTTCGTCTCACTTGAAATTTTCCTCAGAAGCCAACTTTTTCTGTCATTCTTTGGTAAATTTTTTGAGTAACACCCTTACGATTTTCGCTAGGGGGAAAAAAAAACAAAACAAAAAAACAAAACCAACTCGGGTTTCCACCACCCACCATTTTCCGAACCAAAATAAGGGACTTGCAGCATATTAGGAGGTCAGGGTACTTGATTCTACGCAAAAAATCCGAGTTTTTTAGTGAAAATCGTGCGGGTGTTACTCAAAAAAATTTTTATCCATTCTTCTATGGTTGATAAAAGTACCAGTAAAATACTTAAGTACATATAATCGACTACACCCCTTTCCAGCAAATTTGTGCTTTTATACCTATGTAAAAATCACCATTATTGTCATCGTCATTGTTACCTCCACGTTTAAATTGATTTTGAATTTGCAGCTTTAGATAATTGGAGAGTTGAATGCTTAAGAAGAATTGCTTCTATGTATCGTCATCATTTGCCCCGCCCCACTTTTTTTTTTTTCTTCACTGGCGTATTCATGTTAGGGCAACCTGACATCTGTTGTTGCATTTTCTGTTTTCTTTATGACTTTATCAGAAAAAAAAGAGGGTCATCGCCCATGATTCTTTTTATCATCTTCGTGCCTAATAAGATATTATCTGTGGACCTGTGACCTGGTCCTCAGTGGAGTGGACTGCACGTGAAAGGTCTCTAAGGATCAAATACTTCTGTTTAACAGGGAGACTGTTTAAGTTTCCCTACTTCTAATGGGCTTCCATACTGTTTCCACCCACTGACGAATTTTTGGTGGGTCTGAGGCTGCAATAGCATACATGACAGAGTTTTGAAATAGCTGTCCCTCGAAGTCTCATACATTATAGGAAAGGTGATGTCTCTTTCCTTTCATTGATTAGTATTTCTGGGTTTCATAAAATGGAAATTGATTCTAAAAATTTTTTCCTTCCCAAAATTAAGAAAAAGTGTCTTGGAAAAAGGGAAAAGCATGAACGTAACTACGTCCAAACTGGCATTGTGGGTTCGAAACCGTGTAACAAAATGAACTTCTTAAGCATGCCTATATGCACACTATATGTGTTTATATATATATATATACACACACACACATATTTCAATGTATGGGTATGTATATGTTTGCATATATGTGAATATAAGTATGTAGTTATGTTTAGCTGTATATATAGAAAGATGCTCAGTGCATCCTTTTAGTGGAACTGTGTAGTGTGATACACAGTAAACAGGTTAAGAATTCTTTTGGTGAACATTTGTGGTGTTGAGTGACAAATTTCGATTCAACATCACTTTAACTTCAATCGTTACTGTTCTCAATAAAAGTTTACGTTTTCAATCGCTAACAAGTTCACATTTACTGATGTAAGTAATTTCATCATTCACTAACAGAAGTACGGTTTCGTGTTTCCCTGTTGCTGAGGTTTTTTTTTTTTTTCTGGTACCTTCGATACTGGCTCTTTGGTTCACTGAGTGACAAATTTCACTTCAACCTCACTTTAACTTCAATCGTTACTGTTCTCACTAACAGTTTACGTTTTCAATCGCTAACAACTTCACATTTACTGATGTAAGTAATTTCATAATTTACTAACCAGGGTTAGGGTTAGTCACAAGTGGCTATGTGAAAGAACAATTCTGGCACCAAGGAATGATTCTGTAGACAAGCTGAATTTAAATTTGTTAACTCAGCCTCCAGGACCTGAATGTTCATACAGATCAATTAACTCTGTCCATGATCAAGAACAGGCAACGCGTTACCTAGTGGAGTTCCTCAATTCACTTCAGCCACCAGGATTTCCACCACACATTCTGATCGTGAAAATAGGTGCTCCCATAATGCTATTAAGAAACCTTGATGCACCCAGACTCTGCAATAGAACAAGGTTGGTTGTTAAAACAGCCATACCCCATGTGTTGGAAGCAACAATAATTACAGGCAGCATGATAGGTGAGAATGTCTTCATTCCAAGGATACCTCTCATTTCAAATGATCACCCCTTTTCAGTTCAAGAGACTGCTGTTTCCGGTCAAACTTACCTTTGCAATGTCTATCAACAAAGCACAAGGTCAATCTCTAAAGGTGGTGGGACTTAACCTCCTTCAACCTTGCTTCTCACATGGTCAGCTGTATGTTGGATGTTCTAGAGTTGGAGATGGAAATAACCTCTACATTCTCAGTGATAAGCATGGCAAGACAGAAAACATAGTATATGAAGAAGCACTTACATGAATAGTATGTACATGTCATATAGAAAAGTGTAAAACCATTGTTTTTTTTTTTTTTATATCTCCAGTTGATACCAGTTGAGCTTTGAGGCAAAGCTTGTCCTTCACCAAAGCTTTTGCATTTTTTTGATTGATGAAGCATCACAAGTGCAGGACGTCAATCATGGATCATAACAAGTAATAATCTGAGGGAGATATTTTTCTGCTATCCTAACATGCATAAGCAGTGATTAAGCACAGGCCAGTTTCTGGAACCTGTGACCAAACACAGGCATTTTAGGCACAAGGTGATGCTCTGCGTCCAGTGGAATTATGAGGGAATAACTTACGAGTTGGTTCCGGATGGTTGAACCATCAATGTCAACCTGTACTCCAAACAGCTGACATGGATGTATGCTATTGTGCAGCAAGATTACCTGGCGTTAGTTAACAGAAAGCAAGCTCTTTTGCAGCAAGACAACACAAGACCTCATACCAGTTGAATGGTTTGGAATAAGCTCCAGGAATTTGAGGGAATCAAATTTATACTACACTGAGTGGTTGGCGTTAGGAAGGGCATCCAGCTGTAGAAACTCTGCCAAATCAGACTGGAGCCTGGTGTTGCCATCCGGTTTCACCAGTCCTCAGTCAAATCGTCCAACCCATGCTAGCATGGAAAGCGGACGTTAAACGATGATGATGATGATGATGATGATGATGAGCATACAGTCCAAACCTGGCTCCCTCAGATTATTACTTGCTTCGGTCTATGGCTCACTTCCTGTGCATGTGACACTTAATCATTCAAGAAGAGGTGGAAGCTTTAGTGGAATAGTTCTTCACCACAAAAGGACAAGAACTGGTATCAGCTTGGGATCAAAGAACTGGCAGAAAGGTGGCTTCAGATGGTGCAACACGATGGTCTCTACTTTAAACGCTAGGCTGCTTTTGCTGTATCTTGACAAATAAAACAATTACCAAAATATCACAAAATTCTTAACTCAACACCATATTACATCAGCTATGAATCGAAAAGAAAGTCTTATTCTGATTTTTCTGTAATACTGGTAACGAGATAGAACTGCTGATCTCAACTGGCTGTCTGATTTCTTGTACCTTCATCTATTTTGCATTCTTTTTACTTATCTTCATCAAATCAAACTAAATGCTACTTAACTGAGACAACAGAATCTGTCTAACCATGGTCTGTGTTAACAAATAGAATCTTTTACTTGTTCCAGGAATTAGACTGTGACTGTGATGGAGCACTGCCTTGAAAGCCTTAGTCACACAAATCAACCCCAGCACATTTTTTTTTTTAGCCTGGTGCTGATTCTACTAGTCACTTGATGAATTGCTATGTTACAAGGACATGAACATGCCAACATTGGTTGTTGGGCAGTGATGGGGACAAACACAAATGCACACATGTGCACGTTGTATATACAAAAAGTTTGCAAAGTGGAATAAATTATTTTACTGCAAGAAAGAGAGGTCTTAACATTTTAGGCAGGGTCCTTTGTTAGAGAGAAAATGAAGGTTTCTGTCCAAAACATTAGATTTCTCTTCTCTCTTGCAGCAAACTAATTTATTCCATTTTGTAAGCATTATCTACACAGCCTTACCCCACTGTTTGGGCAAAATCAGCAAACTAATAAGATATTTCCTTAGTTGAACATTTATTAGCTTTAAATTATTGTCTGTTTATTAATACTTACTCCATGTTTGCATTACTTCAATTGTACACTTTCTAACACAAGTGTTTCATATGAGGCTGAAGTGTTTCTTTGATGCTGTTTTGTTTCAAATGTCAGTCAGGATTTGATTTGTTTTTGTTAGCCATACACTTCTTTCTCTCTCAATAACACTAGCAATAAATGTCGGATATTGTACTTTGGTTTGGAATGTCTGGGTTATTGAATTAGTATGATTTTGTAACTTTTATGTGTGGTTTTCTTCATTCTGTTCTCAAATCTCCTTTACTCTGCAAAACATGCCCTGTTGACATACCTCTTCTTTAACTATCTTTACATCAAACAGTTGTAGAAGTATCAGTAAGAATATATTTGGTTTGTTTGTAGCTTAGCTCTTCCCATATTCTAAGGTAATATCAGAACAACTGGGCATTTTTTAATCTTTAATTGCTGGGTGGTTGGCTTTAGGAAGGGCATCCAGCTCTAGAAACTGTGCCAAAACACACACAGATGGTGCAGGTTTCTGCCTGACCAGCTCCTGTCAGACCATCCAACCCATGCCAGCATGGAAGGTGGACATTAAACGATGATGATGATTCCTTATTTTAAGTTAATATCAGAACAATTGGGTGCTTTTTAGCCTGAGTGATATGCCTCAGTGACAAAGTGCCAAAACATAGTCTGTTTGATGGTGGTTCATCTGGGTGTACAGATGCCACATGCTCACAGTGGAAGTATCTGTGGCAGTGAAAGACCAAGGAAAACCTGTAAAGGGATCAGGTCTCAGAATGCTGAGTTTCAACAATAAGATCTCACAGATGATGTTGAGTTGTGATGTCCTACTGTAGATTTGTTGAAGCATTACCAGCATGAGGAAAATAGGCCTTAAAATGATGTTTGTTAAACTTGGAAGGACATCTAGTTAAAAAAAAAAAAATACTAATAGCACTTGCTTTGCATTAGTAATAAGTTATGTGTCACTCAAAATCAAGCTTGAATGTTAGATGAAGATTATCATTTCACAATATGACTGTCTCTTTGGGTGAACTCAACTATATGGCTCTGTCAAATGTAAGTTATCACTTAACTCCACATCTCACAACATTCCTCCTACAACAAGCATAATACTCTAATTAACAACTCTATCCCTTTCCAACTACTTTTCAACTTGCTTCCCGTTCTGCTTTCACAGCTACTTCAACTTTTATCAAGTTTTCAGTGTACCTGGTCCTTTCAATAGCTTTCAGTAATCAATTATGTACCAGCTTGAAATTATTTCTTCTGACTTAGATGTTCATATTTAAGCATTGTTTTATGAATCCTATGCTTCACACATTCACATCTTCACTTTGGTATTTATTTAATGTCATTATTACTGTCAGCATGGCTATTTGAAATAGATTCTGAGAAAAGAGAAACAGACAAGCAGTAGTATATTAACCTTGTGAAATCTGACAGAATTATAACCGTCACAGCTACTATTTAAAAATGTTTTTAGTGTTGTAGTTTAGTATGTTAGTTTGACTCACCTAAGTTGAGTTAGTTGGTCCTTATTAACCTGCTAATATCTCTCTTTACACCTAATGTGATATGGCTGTAGGTTTCTTTTCAGCTGCTTGTAGTTGTAGTTAGGATTTTGTGATGGTGGTTAATTACTACTTAGCTATTCATCGGCAACTTTAACTGCCTGTGATCAAACTCGCCCTCACTCTCTAATTGTATGGTGAGCATTTCTTCTTCTGGCTCACACCTCATCTAATAATAGTCAGAGAAAAAAAACTGATCTCATTCCACCTTTCCATTCACTCAATCTGTTTTTAAATTCAAATTCAACCCAAATGAATTTGAATATTAACTTTGGCAAATGTGTCAATCTACTTTGCGTACGTGCAGGCAGACATGTACATATGTTTATTCATATCATTGTGAACTTCTTTTTTATTAATTTTTTCCTTTCCTTTTACTGCTTTCAATAGCTTTTTTTTTCAGTAAGTTCATGGATTTTCTTTCCATATATTTTGTTGTATGTTGTTTTTTCTCAATTTTTAACGTTTTCATGTGTTTATTAAAATGTGTTATATCAATTTAGCATTAAAAACTTTAATCTTCTGTACATTTGTGGTGAGGATTAAGTGCCGATTAATTAGATAACTACCTTGTTAAATCTATGACTTTGACATGATGCAAGTTTTTAACATATCCTATATGATAAGAGGAAATGTTAGCTGCAAATTAGTGTATTTTATGATTAGAAAATATTACTTTATTTTGTTTCTGATGAAAGATGAACTGAAATCTTGTGTTGCACCTCTCCAAGTTAGGAGACTTCAAGTAGTGTGTCTTTTGAGTTAGTGACTTCATGGAAGATCCTGATTTAAATAGTTTGCTCTTTCAAGCTTTTGACACCAAATCCCCTTCAAAATATTTGGAAGATTTGTTGTGGGAAATACTTTTTCTGCTAATTGAGAAGATAGGTCTTTGTAGAAACTTTCTCACTGTGTGTGTTTATAATTTCGACTTGCTATTATCTTTTGATGCTTTAACTTAATAAATGTGTTTTTTTTTTCTATACTGTTTGGATTGGATAATCTTTACAGCATATTATTGCTTCTCTTAATTCTTTGTAATTTTGTCTGTAGGCCCAATATACTGAAAGCCGACCTCATCACCTATGTTTTCTTTCCTTGGCCACAAGTTCCATCCATTTCCAGTCCACCATGGTACTTTTTCACTCAGCACTTGTCCAATTACCCTACATGTCTATAACAGAAAAGAACACAACTATCTGTTGCTGTTTGTTGGGCCATTAGCATGTAATCTCTTCTCCCATCCCTTGCTATAGTTCTTAGCTTTTATGTTAAAATGCAGATAAGCTAAACCTTTCTCTGAGTAGGACACCAGTCTAGCACAAGTATCATTACTAAGGCAATATAGAGAACAGTGTTCTATTTCATCATCAACATTTAATGTCCGTTCTCCATATTTGCATAGGTTGGATGGCAACACAGGAACTGGTAAGGTCAGGGGGCTGCACCAGGTTCCATAGTCTGTTTTGACTTGGTTTCTATGGTTGGATGCTCTTCATATTGACAACCACTCCACAGAGTGTACTGGGTGCTTTTCTGTGGCACCATCACCAGTACTTTTTAACTAGCATCCACACCAATGCTTTTTACATGACACTTTGGTTTTAGGATCTCAGTCCTGTTGTGGTGGGAGGGTCTTCTCAAGTACAGCAATGCACTACGTATCTTGGTCCTTTGTCATCTCCTTTGTAAGGTTCAGCATTTTGAGATTGGCCTTCAGTACACAGATTTATTGCAGTCCATGTACAGACAGTCTAATACTTTATCCTGTGTTGACCATTTTCTCTCTCCTACTCTATTGAAAGGCTTGTTAAGATAATGAACTTACACATTCACTAGGGTCTGAAGGTTAGTGTTTGAAGCTTTGTAAATGTGTTTGTTTCATTTAACTTCTGTTCTTCCATGCTTGCGTGATGAAGACAAGAGGAAATTATGGCAATTTAGAATTACTTACCTTTTACTCTACACTTCTCTTATGGAGAATGGAAATGAAGTGATTATCATCTTCTAATGTTAAAACTATGTGATGTTGTGTTGGTTGGTTCTATCTTACCAGCTTGGCTTATATCTAGTATCTGTTAATACCTTAAAAAGGAAAAGAAGGGTGAATTCCTAGCTAGCTGTATATTAACCAGTTTTACTTCTGGGCTTTATTTCCCAGTTATAGTTACTTCATCTCATGTTCTTGACCTTATGAAAATTCCTGACACTTTCTTCAAAAACCTGTCTTTGCACTTATATAAGGTTTGTTTCTGGTATATGAGCTAAACTTAATGTTTACCTGTTTTTAAGTTTGATATACTCGAAAAAAAGTTATCTATGCCATGGTAACACGTTCTGCACCTAATTAATATTCTGCTTCATTTGTAACATGGCACTCAACATTATTGGTAAGCAACAGACATTATTTAATAAGACATTTAATTCATTTAGAACAGCTGTTGCTACCTATACAAAGGTTACTTTAATCTGTTACTGACTGTATATTGATTGTTAGTGTTTATACATGAACAACATTGAAGACATCTGTAGAGGTCTCAATGTTGATACACCTATAGTCTACTCTAGAGATGTCTGGAGACAGCTTCTACTTTGATGTGGGCAGAGAAAACTGGAGATAGCCAGTTCTTGGTCTATTTATAACGATATCAACTGACACTGAAGGAGCCGTTAGTCTGTAGCTACTAACTTCATATTCTGTTTAAGTGGCAAAACTATTGCAGTATTATTATCGGAGACAGAGAATGAACTTTGTGTGTGTGTGTGTATTGTGTACAGTTAGATGTACAATTACTAACTTGAGTTTAGACCTCCACATAGAAGAATATCATTGTCCAGTCTGCTTCCAGTATAGTAGTTTGGTTACTACTATACTTTATAGTATTACTGGTTATGGTACACAGCAAATATGGGAGAAATTATGATAAACATTTGATCTTCCTAACATAATACCACAAAAGTGTTCCCTTGATCCGTTGTGGTTAAAATATCCAGTTGCACTTGGAATATCCAATTCTGAAATTCCAAACAATCACAACAGTATGACATACACAAAGAACCAATGATATTAATTTGTGTATAAATTAGTATATGTATGTGTGTGCATGCATGCGTGTGTGTGTATTTGTGTATTGTGTGATAGGACTTAATTGATAATGTGATAGTATGACTGTGCAATTTAACCCTGCTTACATTCTGACCCACATGACATACCAAGTCAACCTAACTACACTGTATAACTATATTTATATAATGATAGTATGGTGATTCAACATAGATGTTTGGTAAGACTTAGTCACATGACATACTAAGTGGACCAACATATAACTATGCTACATCTCATTACTATGGATTACTAACTCATGTTGGTGACTCACAAGTGCTTATTGATTTGAGATTTAACCAACACCATTTTTAACTTTCTCTCAGTGGTACTCTTTTCCTGCTACCTTTTATGTACTAGACATTTCTAAACAATATTCAGTCATTAATTTATTTCTATCACACACACACACTTTTTCACTCTCACTTTCTTTCTCTCCCTCCCCACCTTTCTCTCATAGGCAGACTGATACTTACTCTCTTACAGTCTTATCCTGGTGCACGCTCACTGTATCACAAGCACACACTAGCACACCTCTTTTGCATTAACTCACATCCACTCACAAATTGATATACACATATTTTTATATATACGTATTTATTTCTCACGTGTATATACACACATCCTCTCCCCCCCCCTCACATTTATTTTTTCTCACATGCATGTTCAAACACACAAATATATATCCACACACCAAAAGAAGTCAAAAACCAAGATAGCCTTCAGAAATAACTAAATATTGTTTGTCACAGGATGTAGCAGGGCAGAGAAGGGGAGGAAATGACTAACACAGTTGTTGTTGTTGCTGCTGTTGTACTTATGTTTTAGGTTTTTATTTAAAAAAAAATTTTCTGGAACAATGGCCAAATCACCTGATAGACAGCCTTGACACTCTTGGGTCAAGGTTGGTCAGTGTTGCAGTTTTATGCACCTGCCACTCCTGTTATTTTTCCAGGATGGTCATGGCAGTGATCGTGGTGATGATGCCGGTGTCAGTGAGGAAGTGACAGTAGTGTGTGTAGTGCTGGAGTGAAATTAGTGTTACTGATGTTGTGGTGATATTAGTACTGTGTTGTTGTAGTGAGGTGGTATTAATGTTTTTTTTTTTTGTGGCATGATGGTGTTGTTGATGCAATGGCACTGGTGGTAGTGA
>NC_142934.1:74559490-74589490 GCF_046866305.1 Octopus bimaculoides | reverse complement strand
AGATTCAACCAGCTACCTACAAATGAGATAGTTGCATGTTTTGTCTGTTATGTGGGCTACTTATATTATTCCTTGTACATTAACTTAGTAAATGCTGGTGTAACAATTAAACTGGGAATTTGTGCAAACTGACTTCAGTGTTCAGATTTGATGTGTCTGCCTTAGATTGATGTAAATTTTGAAATGTATACACTGTGGCTCCAACATCCCTTTGACTTCACCAGCATCTCACTTCATCAACTTCTCATCAATGGAAAGAAATTAAATGACTTTAAGTGTGCATTTTCTGTTTTTGCATGCATTTTTTATTTTATTTTATTACTATGAGACAAGTTTACTGGGTTTGTTATTTCTTTTTCCACACTGATGCTGTTTTCTTCATTCATTATGCCACATTGGTCTTCAACTAAACTGCCACCACAGCAACAATTCAAGTTGTTAAAAATGTAAGTTTTCAGGAAGTAGAAGCCTCTGTTCAGTTTTGACGCTCAGTTTATTTACATCTTTCATATTGTCAGGGAAGGCATCAGCAATGCAATTTTACTATTTATTATTAATCTTCTTTGTCCTTGGTGGGACAAAAGGCTGCAGCCATTCTTCTCCAACTGAGTCTGTCCCATGTCATGAAAATCCTTCCACCTTTTCCAGCTCAGTCATCACACTGTGACCCTATACTATCTTTTATTTTTTATTTTATAATGTTTTAGATCTATTCTGGATATTCCTTTTTATTGCATAATGGGCACATGCCCTGAACTAATTTCAGCTTCTAGGATATGGTTCTACTGACTATTCTTTCATATGGGTTCCTGCTTTATTATCTTGCCATTGTAGAGTGTTCTGTGTACCTTAGTATCTCTTAAATTGTTAGGAGCTTAGCCTCTAGTGTAGATGTTTTCATCTGCTGCTATATCATGACACACTTGTGTCCCACAATACAGTGGTTGTGCCGCAAGTCTTGAGGCAAGTCAGAAAATGCCCGGACATTTAGAAAACCTGAGTATTTTTAATGCACATCACCATTACATGTGTATTCCTTTGCAGCAGAATGCAGTGCATGCCCCCCCCCCCCCCGCTCGCCGTCTTGATTTTAAAACGGTTTTAATACTAGTTTTATGTATATATTTATGCAGCTGTCTGTTCAGTCTCTGAATCCAAAATCTTGTTGGGATTGACGCAAAAAAGTAACCGTAATATTCTAGAGTGTAAGTAAATCAACTACACTTCCCCTTCAACAAATTTGTAGCTTTGTGTCAATATTATCTAGATTTAAATCTGTGATGAGCCAAAGAACTCATAAGGCTGGAGTCTAACCTTGCTTCCATGATTTACAGGTGACTCAGATTACAAAACTGCTCCCCCGCTTCCCTGTTGCTGAGTTAACTTCCCAGCTCATGCTGGTACTCATAGCTGAGTGAACAAGGTGAAATGGAGTATTTTGTCCAAGAACATAATGTACCACCTGATCTGAGAATTGAAGCCACAGTCTCATGATCGTGAGTACAACACCCTAACCATTTGGCCATATGTGTCAATGTAAGAAAAGAAAAAAAATATAATTCTTCTTATTAGAATTTGATAGAATTAGTTGAAGTAGAATTTGTTAACCTTCCAAGATTGATAATAAAGTACCAGAGAATTACTGGGAGTATCTTGAAATTCTATTTTTATGGTACAATGGTGGCCAAAATACCTTCATCCTTTTACATTCTGAGTTCAAATTTTGTTGATGCTGACTTCAATTTTATCTATTTGAAATAGATTAAAATAAATTAAATTGATACCAGTATTAGACTGGTGTCATTTGCACCCCCCTCTCCTCTTTCTCACTATCTCTGTTCTTCTGTCTATCTCTATCTCTGAGAAAACATCTGGTCTTGCACTTGTTATAAATCTGTTATTGTTTCTGTGAATTTTTTAAAAAACACTTGCAATCCTGCCTCTATATTTTTAAACTAATTTCTCTCACTGTTACTTCATTAAACCACTCTATTCTACCTTTTCATTTGTCACTTAAGCTTCTCTCCTCCACATTTTCTACACACACACACACACACACACACACAAACACACCATTTGTTTTCTTCACTACAAATACTCACTATATTATAGTTTCATTCCATTCCGCCCCATCACCAATTTATTGTTGTTGCTGCTGCTGCTTTTTTTTGTTATAGTAGCTGTTCCTTTTGTTGTTGTTGTTCTCTGCTAAACACATAATTTATTACTCTGACATTTCAAATTAATACCAAATTGGTGTGCAGCATTGTTTATTGTTCAATAGTTATGGTAACTAGTTCACTTCACTGCTTCACCTCTCCACATTCCTGCCAGTCCTTTTTCTCTTCCCGTGTGTGTGTATGTGCATATCCAAATGTATATATATATATGCGAAAGTATATGCTCACACCTAAATATATCCACCTGGTTTGTAGTAGTAGTACTGTCATATATTCACTGGGCACTTAGTCGTAGTCACTGCTTGTGTGTGTGTGTGTGTGTGTACTTTATTTCAATTAATAAAAATGATGATAATAATAATGGTTTCAAATTTTGGTATGTGGCCAGCAATTTCGGGGTATGGCTGTGGGGGATAAATCGAATAAGGCATAATAAATTGCTGTGAAGTAGTCCCTGCTGAGAGTTCAGTTACTTAGGAATTAATCATAGCTCCTGTAACAGTGATGATGTGATGTGTTACATTCTAAGTGAAGATGAAGAGTTTTGCCTGCTGATTTGTCTCCACTGGTTGATCCCTATTTTATCAATTTTGGGGACTGGTGGGTGAAAGCTATGAAACTAAACTCTTGGGGGAGGGGGCCAGCTGATTACATTGACACCCCACCACCCCTCAGTGCTCCACTGGTACTTATTTTATTGATCCTGAAAGGATGGAAGGCAAAATTGAACTTGCCGGAATTTGAACTCAGAATGTAAAAACAGATGATATATCACTATTAGCTTGCCGATAATAATAATTATGTTGGATCATTCAGGGCACTAGTAAGCATTTTTACTGGTCTGAAAAAGATTGACTTGAGCAAGATTGAACTCAGCATATCTGCCTCTTGATGTCTTCATGATCATCATCATAATCACCAATATAGTTTCCATGTGTGCTTTTTCATGCAAGTATGGGTTGGACAAGACTTTTTATAACTCACTACTTTTCTTGATGCCAATCCTTTTAGGTTACAACAGGAGGTATACTGTGTACATATAAAAACTAGGGTAGAGTTTGAGATTGTATTTCTTCCAAAGCTTTTGATTTTTTTGAGATAGTTCAAAGTCCATTTAAGTTATACTGAAGGTGCAGTCTTAGAATGAACATCTTTGAAAACTATATTCTTTGTTATGCACTTGCCTACCTTGAGAGTTTTTGCACATTTATGTGCTATACTAAGAGCTATATACAATTGTCCATGAGAAAATACTGGTTCATTTCTCTTTGCCTTTCCATTTTGACTATATTATTAAAATTATTTATGTGTTGAAGGAATAATGTATATAGAAAGCATTTTAAACAATGTTGCCAGTGACCTGGACTGGCTCTTGTGTGGGTGGCACATAAAATATACCATTTTGAGCGTGGCCGTTGCCAGCACCGCCTGACTGGCCTTCGTGCGGGTGACATGTAAAAGCACACACTACACTCTCTGAGTGGTTGGCGTTAGGAAGGGCATCCAGCTGTAGAAACTCTGCCAAATAAGATTGGAGCCTGGTGTTGCCATCCGGTTCCACCAGTCCTCAGTCAAATCGTCCAACCCATGCTAGCATGGAAAGCAGACGTTAAATGATGATGATGATGAATAAAATCAAATACATTATCCATGTATTATAATATTCTGTTGCAGTATGACAATGTCAGTAATACTTTAACAAATCTTCATGCACTTCATCTTCATATCAGAGAAGTGCATATGCCAGGACTTGAACCCACTGTTCTAATAAATGAAGTACAATAGCTGAGTCTAAAAATATGTCTATAATTTATGGATGACACTTGATTTAAAATCTTTATTTTCCAGTCAACCATCTTACAAATATGTTGTTGTATTGGTAAAAGTTACATACGTAACCCATAGCTGGACAATATTATAGATGATGTTAAGTAGCCCCTTGTTAGCCCCAATCCAGTAGACCTATGATCAAAGGTTTTCAAACTCTGACCATGTCATTTGTTTTTAAGGCATTGTATATCTAAGACTACACACTTTTTTTTACAATGTGATTTGAGGGGGAGTTAACTGCTATTCCTGGCAGGTCAGGTGACCTGAGGCTTCCTTGTTGGTAATTGGTTTCTAAAAGTTTATTAAACTGACTCTTAGTACTTGCTTGTTATATATTTTATTGACACCCCACCCCACTGAGGTATGAATGGTAAAGCTGATCCAAGTGAGATCTGTGCTCAATACATAGAGCCATATCTAAATACTGCAATACCAGTTTATTACTGCATTATTTAGAATGAAAGAGACTCCTCATTTCATATCTGTTTTCCATGCCAGCATGGATTGGACAGTTTGACAGGAGCTGGCCAGGCTCCAATTGTCTTTCTTTTGGCATGCTTTCTACGCCAATTATTATTATTATCAAGGTGGTGAGCTGGTTGAATTATTAGCTTGGACAAAATGCTATGCAGAATTGCTTCCAGTTCTTTACATTCTGTGTTCAAATTCTGCCACAGTTCACTTTGTCTTTCATCCTTCAAGGTCAGTAAAATAACTACCAGTTTCTCATTGGGGTTGGTGTAATTGACTGGCCACCTCCCTCAAAATTTCAGGCCCTCTGCTCATAGAGAGGATTATTATTATTTATTATTATCTCTTATCTATCTCTATTCAGTAAATATCCAAGAATGCATTCATTTTTTTGCTAGTTGCCCTTGGGAGGATTTTAGTGAAGCCTTTCAAATTCTTTACACACACACACACACACATCAGCTCTGATCCAACAGATTTATGCTTAGATATTTCAGGCATGACTATTTCCTTCTAATTTTCTCCTTTCCCATATAAGGTAGCTATTTAAAATTTTTTTATCCTTTCCCTTATTAGATAGTAAGGTGTGATCTGAGTGGATTCTTAGACATATTATTGGGTCACCCCATAAATAATGTGGTTTTTTTGTACTTATATTTTTTCAAAATTAAATAAAGTTCTTTTTTTAATCAAAAATACACTCTCCTTCATTTTCTACAATGCTCTTCCATCTATCTGGTAGACTTGCAAGGCTCCTCTACCAAAATTCACTTGTCCGTGACAAGAAATACTCCTCCAGTACTGTTCTAACCTCTTCTACAGAATTTATATTTTTTCCGTCCAAATGATTTTGAAGACTGCGGAATAAATGATAATCAGTTGGGGCAATGTCTGGCGAATATGGTGGGTGGGGCATTGTTTCCCATTTGAACTGCTTCAGTCTTTGGAATGTCATCCTCACTGTATGTGACCAAGCATTATCTTGATGGAAGAACACCTTTTGTCTTGAAACCAATGATGGTTGTTTTCCTTCTAGCCCTGACTTAAGCTGCTCAAGCTGTTTGCAGTAGATCTCCTTTGTTATCGTTTGGTTTAGGTTTAAAAGTTCAAAGTGGACTAAACCTTTCATATCCCACCAAACAGATAACATGTTACGTGGCTGACAACCTTCTTTAGCCTGGAGTGCTGGTGTTTCTCCTTTCCCTGCTCACTGTTTTCGGAACTTGATATTTTTATAGACAATCTATTTCTTGTCACTATTCAGTCTAAAAAAGGTTAATTTGTGAGACACGACAGCAAAGAAGAGCACACATTCACTCTCTGTGCACGATTAGACTTGGAAAGTTTGTAAGGAACCCATTGACCCAATTCACTGACTTTCATGGCATGCAAGTGTTGATGAATGGTTGAATGACCAAACCCAAGCTTCTCTGCTAGTTCCTTAACAGTTATATGATTTTGTTCCACCAGGGTTTGCAAGATGTCCTCATTGAGCTCTACAGATCTTCCAGGACAAGGCTCATCTTTTAGGCTGTAGTTCTGGCTCAGAATATCTGGAATCACAGTTGACAGTGGATTACACTTATTGTCCAATCCCCATATACTGCATTAATATTCCTCGCACTTTCCGTTGCATTGTTGCCTTTATTGAACTCATGAAACAAAATATGCTGGATATGCTCCTTTGTAGCTTTAAAATAATAACTGTTAAAATCAAACTGCACTTTTCAAAACTTGCACAAAAAATAAGTTCAAGGTAAAATTACTACCTGCTTTTATAGCAAGTTGATGCAGGTAGTTTATCCCATTCCCGTCCGACTTTTAGTTCATGCAATAAAAAAAAAAAACGGCATTATTTATGGGGTAACCCAATATATATTCTTGTAATCTCTCTGTTGTTTGGTTGTTCACCTGTATGGCTAGGGAAAGAATTGTCTTGCCAAAATCCATGTTACTAAATTGTTTTCATAAGTGAAAGAAATTGAGAAAAATTTCTGTAAGCGTTCATTTCATTAAATCTTCTTTCTCTTAATTTTGCTTTTCCTCATAAGTGTCTTTAACATTTGCATATAGCTGCTATTTCAATCTAGTTGGATCTCTTCAATATAAAGTCGTTTGGAAAGCAGAGGTCTTTTAAACATGAGATTACATTAAATTAAATTATTATTAACTTTACAGAAGGATGAGGAACCATAATGAGAAGTGTTTCTGTAGGATAAAGGCATTACTGTTCTCTCAGCTCATTAATAGTGTAAAAGAGATAGAGAGAGAAATAAAATTAATTTGAAATTCATATACATGAGAAAATTTTATTAGAACAATCCAATTTTTCTGTATATATTTTTGTTTGCATTATAAGAATTTTTATTTTATTTTTTTTAAAGAACCTTTGTGAGTTATGAAATAAATCATTTTAACAATAAAACCTGTAGATAAAGCTGTAAATAATAGCTACCTGATCACATCATGTAGAATATTCTACGTGCTGTTACTTGTAGCTTTACCTACTGTTTTGTTTTAAAAAGTTATGGGTTTTCTTTATTGTATATTTAGTTATTTCCAGCAGGTCAGTCTGACCAGTCATGGGTATGTCATTGGCTTGACACTTGTCATATACATTACACTGTTGCTGCCACTGAGCAGCCCTTCCCCACCAGTCAACTTACTTTGAACATGTTTGATACAATAGTATCAAATTGAGCAGATCAGTCAACTGGTGTTTCTAGCTATTACCATACTGATTTTATTGCAGCAAATGATAGTTTTATCCTTGGATTCAGGGTTTAACCCTCTAGAATTTAAACCTGCCATATCCAGCTGCAATATTCTACCTGTTTTATGTTGAGACTGACCAGATCCAGCTTTTCACACCTATCCTATAATGTCATTCTAAAAATTAACAATCAGATCACCAGAATCTTGAAGTTACAAGATAATGCATGATTAATTAAAACAATGTAGATAAACAAGCATTCTATTTTACTGAGTAATCTGAATGTTAATGAGTTAAACCTGGTGTTATCTCTGTTTTCTTCCAAGCAGATAGTGGCAAGTGTACTGTGGAGTCTAATAAACTGACTTGTGTGTTTATTACATGGTGTGGAAATTAGTAAAACCTAATCAGTGCATTTGAGTGTTGTGTGGAACTTAGTAAACCGGTTGCTATTTACTTTGGTGTAGAAATCAGTAAACCGAGTGGTATGTTTACCATTGTGTGGTGTGCAAGTTAATAAACTGTCTGCTGTGTTTATTATGGTTTGGAATTCAGTCAACTTGGTGGTTTGTTTACACCAGTATTGTGAGGAAGTCACTAAACAGACTTGTGTCTTACTATGATGTAGTATGGAAATTAGTAATCTGGATGGTGCAGAAGTAGTACTCATTGTTGAAGCATTTTGTTGTTTATATCCAGTCCACTCCACATCCATTCACTTACACACTTATCAAAATAAGACACATTTTTCTCCTAACTCACTTAATTCTGTCTACTGCCCCTCTGGCAGTTCTGCATTGAATTTCATCCATCTGATTCCATTTAATGAAATTAGCCTGTAAATTCTTTGTTAGGGACTCCCTGTCCTGTTTTAAATTGCTTCTCTTCCCCCTCCACCAAGACAATCATTCAATATCCTGTAATTTTCAGAGAAACCAATTGATATGATTGGCAAATATTATTCTTGCTTCCTTCTAGAAAATTCCTCTATTATTCTCTATAGAATTGAAGTTTGGTTGTAGGTAATGACTGGTTGTGATTGCTAGTGGTTGTAATGACAGTGATAGCTGTGATTGCATAAGTTGTAATACAAGTAGTGGTTGTGGTAGCTAGTATTATTGTGATTGCATTTCCTATTAATGTTCTTTTTCTTTTACTTTTTTTTTTTAATTCTTTGCCAATTTGAAGTCTGTTGATAGATTTTGTGCATGTATATGTGTGTGCAAGCACGTGCTTCAAATATGAGATGAAATTCATTCCATATTAACTAATTACTCCACACCCTCCACTGACCGTTAATACAAATGGCTTGTTGTTGGATATTGTATTAGAACAATGTTAGTTTTCAAAGAATGTGGTCATGGTGTTGGCTATTATCATTGGTAGTGGTAGCTGTAGTGGTTGTATTAAGATAAATGTTTTAATTTTACTTTATTTTTCGGACTGAGTTTCATGAAACCCAAACCTCTTAGCAACTCACTGAGTCATTGTCTTTTTACATTTCTGTTTTTCCATGCAAGCATAGGTTAAACAAGTCTGCAGTTAAAAACCTAATTGAAATCATATTGTATACACATGGAAGTACATATGTTAAACATCTTATAATCTGATTTTTCTTCCTAACTATTTATAACTGGTGGTATCTATTTGTAGGTGATTATCACTGTTCACTGACTATTCTTGTTGAATGTTTAACCCTACTGGCATCAAGATAGACACAAAAGGAAAATTGTTTCATACCTTTTCCAAAGACATTAGTTATGCATATGAAACAACCACAACCAGGAATGAATTGAAGTGGCTTAGCTCTGTTTAATGGTGTTCACTAGAGTTCCATATATTTTGGCCTTGTTTTTAAAGCAGAGAGCCAGTTTTGGAAATTAAATGGGATGTACTATAGTTGAATGATTCCAACAAGGGCTTCATTGTAGGGACATTGCTGAAGTGTATCTTCAACAACAAAGTTTGTTAGAACCCATCTTTCTCCCAGCTATATTGATAACTGGAATTGAAGTCAGAAGGACTAGCTAATGAAAACCTAAGTGGTTTTGAAGTAATGTCACTGCTTACAGCAATGAGTTTATTCCTCTGCTTCATTGTTTTTCAATGCTAGCATATGTTAGGCAAATATGTATTGAAGTAATGTTTTAGAGCTGGATGCACTTCCTGTCATTAACCCTTACCTGTTTTTCAAGTATAAGATCTTTCATTTTACATGTCTTTGGTAGTACAGAGGCAGTGGACAATTTTTTGGTTGGGATGTGAGAACAGTATCACCATTTGTACTTTATATTTTTGGAGAAGTGTTTATGTAAACAATCATGCAGATATGTGTGTGTACACTTAAACATACATGCATCTCTGTTTTGACATGGTTTTTATAGCTGAATGCCCTTCCTAGTGCCAACCACTTTACAGTTTGCTGTACTTTTTTTTTTTGTGGCACCAACATTGAGGCCACCAAATAACTTGCAGGACAAGACTCTCTCAACTGTATAGAGGTGCTGTATTGAAGCAGGTGATTTGTACCTGGTAAAATTTGTACAAGCTAAAATATGATACAGGAACAGAAGCTGTAAAGGAGATACATAGCTACCTCAGCTTGAAAGAAAGAGGATGATGGTGATGAGGTGTTAGGACATAATCGAAAAAGACTAGAAGGTGGATATAAGAGAGAATAATGATAGATTGAGGATGAGTGGCTGGATAGGTTTGTAGGATGGGAAAGGAGGGTAACAGAGGGGGATAGAGGTGAATGGAAGACACAGATGGAAGCATGGGCAATGGTGAATCTCGGTTTGAGAACTAGGTAAAGGAAAATAGTAATGGGGCAAGGAGAAGGAAGTGATAAGCAGCAGTACATAAAGGGGCAGGGGTGGCTGGTTCATACATGTGTAATAATTTTCTGAATTAAATAGCTAGAGAGAAAACACTGGATGTTTGACTCAGAAGTTCATATCTCACTTCAGGCTTTTGGGTGAGTGCATTGATAGAGCACTTACACCAGCTTTCTTGATATCTATCAGTGTACGATGTGAATGTTTTTGCGTTAGTTTGTGCCTTTAACAGGACTTGAACTCGGCACTCTCAACAAACGAAATAGTTGTTAATCAGACAAGAAGTTCACTGTTTACATTGACACAGCATTGCGCTGAAGCTACCACATTATTTACAGCTAGTTGTTTTCAGACAGTGATAGCCTGGTGTTTTGACCATAGATACAAATTAGACATAGTGAACAATAGATGTTGGTAGACCAACATCTTATCTAACAATGGCTTTATTGTTGTTAAATAACTGATTTATGGTATCGCTGATTAGTCCCAAAGTCAACTCTGACTTGGTAAAGTAATGTTAGAGGCTTTTTAGCTATGACCACTTTTTTCATATTTCTAGGGCTACTCTGTAGTGTATCATTCTTTACTGAGAAAGCAGGTTGTGAATTTGGGACCTCAGTGGTATTTCTAGCAGGCCAAATGACTCATGTACAGGCTTGATGGGTTTATTATTATTGTTATAGCTGCTGTTAATTTGCTTCTGGTTTCTAACAAAACTGAATTTTCTATTTTCAGATATGGTAGTTCCAGAAAAAAGATTGGACTGATATTACTACAGTCTTTTGAGGTTAGTTGATCTTAGTGCTATTACTAATTACATCCTTGTGTGAACATGTTTATGTTAGTTGATTTTACAGCTACTAATATATTATCTTGGTCTTCCTGCAGTTTCCTAATCTTATGGCTACCTATTTCTAATGTTTGAAAGTTGTTGGTCTATAGTTAGATATAATTAACATTGTTAGTCTAACAAAGGTTGGATATAATTGCAGTTGTTGACCTGACTTGTTAAAGTTGAGGGTGTTGGTCTAATTATGGTAAGGTATATTTAAAGTTGTTGGTTTCTAGGATAGTTTGTAATTGAGGTTTGTCTGTCTACCTGTGGTTGAATATAATTAAGGTTGTTAGTCTAACAGTGCTTGGATATTGCTGTGATTGTTAATCTAACTATATATGGTGTATAGTTGAAGATGTTGGTCCAACTACGGTGAGATATATTTGAGGCCGTGTATCTCTGGTTGGATGTAGTCAAGGTTGCTGATCTGACTATGGTTGGGTACACTTGCAGTTGTCCAATGTATATTGTCAGTCAAGCTACGGATGTTTGTTAGTTGAGCTTATTGGCACAGTATTGATGGTCTGTGTGGTTAATATGATTCGTTGGTTCCCAGTACAACAATAACTTCTGATCAGCTGTCTATCGATGCACTCCTTTACCATTACTCTGTCTCATCCCTCTCTAGACTCTCTACCTGATTTTCTACCTCACCCTTTTTATTTCTAATCCTTACTCCTCAGAACTACATGGGATATCAATGAAACAACTAGGTGCCATGTGTAGCTCTGTTGTTACAGGTGTATCCTACCTCTCTCTGACTGACAACCATAGCTGACAAATGTTTGGAGCTGAGGTACTCCTGAAAAACTCAGAGCAGACTCTTGACTTATCCAGAACTAGAGTTGTCTTTCATCCATGTAACATAAACTCCAACACATACAAGCCAATGAGGGAAGCCTCTGTGTAGTCACTTGACCTGCAAGAAATACCAACCAAATCTCTCAGATCAAACATTACTTAATGACCGTTTTCAAGGCTTCTGTGACTGGAAGGAAAAAGAAAGAAGTTATCCACAGACTGGAGGATAACCCTCAATGCTTGCAACAGTGGATTGCTCTAAAAGTGCAAACAGGCCAGTGATGTTAAACCAGGTGACAAATTAAATCTACTTGTATTGCATAATGTAGTTTTTGATATACAAATTTGGGATGGTCCTGGCTTGATTGTCTTTTATCATGGTGCAAAAATTTAAGGTAAAAAAGAAAAAAAAAGAAAAGAATTAAGTCTCATAGTTTTCCTATTAATAAAAGCTGTAGCTTGTGCAACTATTGGAGAAAATGTTCATATTCAACCTTCACTCCCTTAAAATCACAAAACCAGGATTTTGTACAAGCCCCTCAGAATTATTTAGCATCTTGGCATTCTAAAATTTTTATCTTTAATTATATCTCACAGAGTTGATGACAAGTGGCTGAGA
This sequence comes from Octopus bimaculoides, assembly GCF_046866305.1. NCBI lineage: Eukaryota > Metazoa > Mollusca > Cephalopoda > Octopoda > Octopodidae > Octopus > Octopus bimaculoides. The sequence goes on along the minus strand of NC_142934.1, from coordinate 74,577,204 downwards.
CTTTTGGTGATTTGCTGTGCTTGAGGAGACACATCAAGCTAAGTTAGATCATAGTTGTGGTCAGTGCTGGCAACACGTGACATGTGTGAGGCACTCATGCTGGTGACATGTGAAAGGTATTCATACTGGTGACACGTAAAAGCACCTGTGCCAGTGGATGTATAAGGGGCACCCATGCTGGTGATGCGTAAGGAGACCCGTGCCGGTGATGTGTAAGGGGCACCCATGCTGGTGATGCGTAAGGGGCACCCGTGCTGGTGATGCGTAAGGGGCACCCGTGCTGGTGATGCGTAAGGGGCACCCGTGCTGGTGATGCGTAAGGGGCACCCGTGCTGGTGATGCGTAAGGGGCACCCGTGCTGGTGATGCGTAAGGGGCACCCGTGCTGGTGATGCGTAAGAGGAACCCGTGCCGGTGATGCGTAAGGGGACCCGTGCCGGTGATGCGTAAGGGGACCCGTGCCGGTGATGCGTAAGGGGACCCGTGCCGGTGATGCGTAAGGGGACCCGCGCCGGTGATGAGTAAGAGGAACCCGCGCCGGTGATGCGTAAGGGGACCCGTGCCGGTGATGCGTAAGGGGACCCGTGCCGGTGATGCGTAAGGGGACCCGTGCCGGTGATGCGTAAGGGGACCCGTGCCGGTGATGCGTAAGGGGACCCGTGCCGGTGATGCGTAAGGGGCAACCAGTGCAAGTCATGCGTAAGGGGCAACCGGTGCCGGTGATGCATAAGGAGCAACCGGTGCCGGTGATGCATAAGGGGCAACCAATGCCGGTGATGCATAAGAGGCAACCAGTACTGGTGATGAGTAAGGGGCACCCATGCCAGTGATACACACAAGTCCTCCAGCACTCTCTATGAAATGGTTGGTGTTAGGGAGGACATCCAGCCATAGAAACCAAGCCAAAACAGACTGGAGCCTGGTGCAGATCTCTAGCATATCAGTTCCAGTGAAACCATCTAACCCATGCCAGCATGGAAAACAGACACTAAATGATGATGATGGTATGTCATGCACATACACATTAGACACATGCACACAAAATACACATCATACATACAGACAAGCATCCATTCATGTTGTACTTCCTCAACATCAGTGTATTATCATTGTGATATCTCATGTTATGAAAAAAGATAGCTAATACATATTTTGTGTTGTATAGTGATTAATTAGTCCAGCATTTGTGTGCCTCCATAACTGAGTTATTGGTAAACCCTCATCCATAGCCCTCTGCATTTACTAATGCACCAACACATTATCCTTCTACCTACTACTACTACTACTACTACTACTACTGTATTTGTTGCATTAGACCAATGGTTCTCAACCAGGATCCATATAAGATTTTGTTGTTTATAAATATAATAGGATTTTTGTAAACATCAAATGGCTGTGAGGATCCACTTGAGAAAAATCGGAATCAAAGGGGTCCACAGGCAATAAATGGTTCAGAAATACTACTGTAAACCAGCAAATTGTGCATCACCCTCCTCTGCCTCTCATCATCCATATTATCCTTTGTTCCCTACACCAAGCAATTTGCCCAAACATTTTGTCTGTAGTTCTTTAACCCTTTAGCATTCAGGTTACTCTGTTATATGTGATGCTTATGTATTCGCATTGTTTTGAATTCATCATCATCATCATCATCATCGTTTAACATCCGCTTTCCATGCTAGCATGGGTTGGACGATTTGACTGAGGACTGGTGAAACCGGATGGCAACACCAGGCTCCAGAATTAATCATGCATTATCTCAGCTCCAAGATTTTGATGATGTGATTGTTTACTTTTAAAATGACATTGTAGGGTAGATGTGAGAGACAAGATCTGGCCAGTTTGAACATAAAGTAGGCAGAATATTTTGGCTAGATATGGCCAGTTATAATGCTAATTGTAATTTCCTTGCCTGTGTTTTCACATCAACCTGCAAGGGTGATAGAAAATTATAGGGATTCTAGCTTTTCCAAACTACATTGTAAATAATAGAAATTATTTGAAAATAAACACTCCCCCCACTTATTATTTTTTTTTTTGTAGGGAAACCTAGAACTATATTTAAATGAATGTGTGTGTTGACTGTTGTGTAACTGTGGCCCAACATTTGTGTATATTTTTGTGTAAACAGCCAGTGTGGCAACTTACCAACTGGTGTTAAAGGAAAAATCTATTCTTATCTGCTCCATTATACTGTTCAGGTGAAGCTACAATTTGATCGCCTCTTTACTGAGTATTGGGAGGGAGGATAAGTTAATCTGCATTAATCTGCAGTCAGATTATTAGCACTTAGGCTTATAATCCCATTTGTCTGTAATCTGTAGTTTTTGTTTTTAATATTTCTATTTATTTATTTTTTCTGTATCATACATACTCTACTGATGTTCTAGATATTTTCTCTTTTCCTTCCTTTGCTTGTCCTTTCTCATGCCACCCTGCAGTTGTTCATACCCACCCTGACTGCCTGTCTCCATCATTCTAATAACTTCTACTACTAGTAGTTGTGTGTGTGTGTGTGTGTGTGTGTGTGTGTGTTTCTCTCTAAATTACTCCTGTTACACCTCTCAAATAAGCTTGTCTTTGCCATGACTTTCTCTTTGCTGCTGCTGCTGCTTTATTTTTAAGGGTGGACTTGGTATATTTGGTGGATGCAGTACAAGCACCAGTGGTTTTATAATGGTTACTCCAGAGCACAAGTACATGTGTTTTTAGCCTCCTCATAGTTTCCCAGAATTGCATCTGCTCCTCCTCCCCCATCCTCTGACCATTTTCTTTTATTTTGCTTCCTTTCCCTTCCTCTTCACAGAAAGAACTGGGCCTTTCCATTCTATCTCCCTTCCCACCCTACATCCCACAAAATACTTCTCTCTTTACTGTGACCTGTTGGTTCTATATGGTGTCTGTCTGTGGCTCTCTCTTTCTCCTCCCCATCCTTATCTGGCTCACTGAGCAGACCTTCATCCTTGGCCTTTCTCTTTGCTTTTTTTTTTTGTATGTTTTATTTTCCATCACCATCTGCCATTCCTCCCCTCTTTTAGGTTATTTCATAGACACCCCTCCCATCCACCTCATTCTTGCTCCCACTCTAATCCTTCTTTTTAAATATCATTTCCACTAACCTACCCAACCACCCTGATTTCTGTAGACCTCTTTTATGGAGTATTCAGCTGTATCTGTGCAGGTTCTATTCTCAGCTTACATTGTCCAAGTATTTCGCCATTTGCTATTTCTGTGAGCATCAGACTCGTACATCTCTATTTGTTATTGTTGGTAGTCTGTGTCAAAATAACTAAGCGTTACCTACTGACAACTGTGTTCTAATACTTCAAAAATAACGTGCACAGAGTTGCTACCTGATTTCTACGTTCTCTTATGGTGTGATTGCCTCATTAGTAGCCTAAATCTAAACTTTCGTGATTTTTGCAGTGAAGTTTTCTATCCATGTAACACTTTACTTGTGCTTTGTTCCAACAGCTAGCTGCATTAAGCCTTCATTTTCGTATAGGTTTCTAGCAAGTTAGTCAGTATAGAGGCACTATATGTCTGTGTGGTAAGAAGTTTGCTTTCCAATTTGCTTCCCAATCACATGGTTTTGGGTTCAGTCCCACTGTATGACATTCTGGGCAAGTATCTTTTACTATAGCCTTGGGCCATCTACCTAATCCAATCTTGTGATTGGATTAGGTATATGGAAACTGAAAGAAGCTTGTGTGTGTGTAATGTCTATTTGTGTATATATATATGTGTTTGTATTTGTTTACCTCCCCTTAATCTAGTGGTTTGACAAAAGAAACCAATAGAGTAAGCACCAGGCAAAAAAAAAAAAAACAACCTGTGATTGATTTTGTTTGACTAAACCCATCACAGCAGTGCTCCAGCATGGTTGCAGTCCAATAATTGAAACAAGATAAAAGATAAGGTTCATGTTCTTGAGTGAGATTTAAAAGATTTTGGAAGGTTTCAATCAATACATCTCTAATGTTTGTGTTTTTGATCCTGTTAGAATTGAAAACCTTTGAAAGATTGAAAAACTCACAGCTATGAGTTTGGGTTAACTCTTTAGTATTCAGGTTACTCTGTCAATTGTAATGCGTATTTATTCACATTGTATTCAATTAGTTGTGCATTATCTTGCAGCTTCAAAATTTCGATGATGTGATAGCATTTTTCACAACCATCAGAACACAAAGCGCTTCTCATGAATGCAGTTCATGAGATGGCTGTGAACAGTTGTGAGTAGGAACTGGAAAAAAAGAATGAACACGCAATGTGCATGTGCACACTGAATTCATAAAACGGAAGAGAAGAATAAAAGTGCAATGTCAAACAAGTTATATGATGGTCTGCATGTCATGTCTGACACCACTATCCTGCAGCTTTGCTGCAATTTTATTGTTTAGAATGATACAGAGTAGGTTTAAAAGGGTGGATCAGGCTGGTTTGAAAATAAAACAGGTAGAACATTTAAGTCAGATATGGTTGGTTTAAATGCCAAAGGATTAAACCCATGATCTGGAATTTGTCAGTTTGTATCTGAGGTTTTATCAGCCTGTTCATCTGATATTTAATTTGGTGGAACACTATTAGATAATGTTTCTTGGTTTATGGACTGTATGACTTTTCAAGAGCAATAACATGCCAGAAATGATAAAGAACATTTAGTTTCCTTAAACACTAAGCAAATAAAGTGTTTGACCCTACTAATTTTGATAAAAATAAGCAGTTGATAATAAACAATTACGTGCTTGTGCGGTTAAAAGTTTGTTTCCCAAGCACATGGTTTTGGGTTCAGTTTTTCTGTGAGGCACCGTGGGCATGTCTCCTATAGTTTCTGGCCAACCAAATCCTTTTGAGAAGATTTGCTTAATGGAAACTGTAAGAATCCCATCATACATGTGTGTGAGTGTGTATGTTTGTGTCTCTTTGTCTGAAATATTGTGTGTCACTGTCATACAAACAGTGCATTAATTTCCCGTAGTCAGTGAGAATATGTCTGACTGTAGAAAATCTTCCTTGATAAACTCCATCTGACCCATGCAAGCATAGAAGAGTGGATGCTGAAATGATGATGATGAAACATTCAGACTAAAAATGCTATCATGGAGGTTTTTGCTTTGCTTTCAATTTTTCTGCGATTCAAAGTTAATCAATATTGTCAATTGATGATTGCTTTAACTATCTTCCCCAACATAGGAAATCATATTGTTTAACACCAGGTTAACCCTGATCATTTGTATCTATGATCAGTGCTTGTTCTAGCTTTGACTATCTCATCTTATGTATGTATGTGTGTGTGTGTGTGTGTGTGTGTGTGTGTGTGTGTGTGTGTGTGTGTGTGTGTGTGTGTGTGTGTATATATATATATATATATATATATATATATATAAGATTGCATTGTATTTTTTTATTAAAGACAGCATAGGTTAAGAAATCATTATTCTTGTTCAACAAACCTTTGGCATGGTCATAGCTAATCAAGCCCTTACTACTGACAAGCAATCTTAATCCATCAGCTTAATTTTCTCATGTTGAATAGATTGTTAAATTTAGATACTCTTTATGAACTTTTAGACAATTTGTCTTTGACTGTCTGGGTGGACATCCCCCCCCCCCCGGCAAATAATGCCAAAAACTTCCTTGTGATTCTTTTGTTTAGTCAAAGTTATGATGAATGCACAATTCAGTGGCTCTGTGAGCAAGTTGTGATATGTATATTCATTTGGATGATTGATACAGTTTATAAATAAAATCTCTATTTCTTCTTATCCCCTAGCACAACAGCAATGACAATACCCCATTGTCTGATACATACCTATGTAAACATTTGCATTGATTAAGTCTCTCCATCAACTCTAAAATGAATGATACTTTTGCTAATAATTCCTTCATTAGCTTGTTGGTCACAAAATAATTGTTGCTTTCTTTTGGATTACTTTTTGGGATTTTCCACTATGAATAGATAAAGTCAGAATATGTTCTGTATTGATGTTTGGTGGTGTGTATGACAATGAAATCAATACTCTATAGAAAATGTTTTCCTTCTCTTTTTTCTCTGGTAGCCAAGATACCAGAAACAGCTGAAGATTCTGTAATATGTCATGTATTTGGTGTGGGTGGAATTATTCAGGTACAATTAGAACCAGCATGCATGAAGGTGGTGGGTAGATTGGTTGTGATCTCTGTAATATCTTAGCAACAATGTCTCAGCTGACATTTTGTGATGTAATGAGTTAGCTTTTAATAGCAGACTTGATTAGAAGTGTTCTATTCTAGTTTAAAACAATCTGTGACCTATGTAGGACTCTAGAACATGCATAATACAAAGTAAGCATACGGAGACATAATATTCACAATTTTCCTTCCTTTTTATATATTTGGTAAGAGTTTTGATGTAGAAACTTGTTGAAACAAGTATTGCTTTTGTAGAGGTATCTTCACAAATAATTCATCACATACTCTGATTACTATTGTCCGCTTTCTATTTTTTTCCTCCTAAAAGATTGGCAGAAGCGATAGTGCATCAAACATGAATGTGTGATCCTCTGTCTCTTGTGGTATTCAGTTGTGGCCTTTTGTTTTGAGTTCAAATGTCACTGAAATCAACTTCACTTTTAATCCTTTTGGGGTTGATGGAAAGAACCACCAGTCAACTAATTGGGGTGATTTAATTTAATCTCATAAATTTGTTCTATGTTTAGAAATCAATATTTTGTTATGAGTAACAGCTATTTTGTTGTTATACTCTTGCAATATCTGCCACACCTGCTGGAAAATGCAATACAGCAGTAGCTGAGGCAAGTCACAAGAGTGCGACAAAAGTCTTGAATAGGCACTCTGAAAGAACCATCATAAAAGCCATTGCCACCATCGCTGCCACTATCTTAATGCCAACCTTTCCTTTCTTGCTTGGGCCAGACAGAATTCATTGAGGTAAATCTTCCTTGGATGGATGCGCTTCTCTTGCAACCCTTACTTGTTTCAAAGCAAGGTAACATTTTCCTATGGCCAAACATGTTTCAGGGAAGACAAGGAAGTGTACGCGCACACACTCACTCTCTCTTTCTCTGTCTGTCTGTCTGTCTCTCTCTCTCTCTCTCTCTCTCTCTCTCTCTCTCTCAGTCTCTGTCTATCAAATTCACTCACAAGGCTTTGATCAGCCTGGGGCTTTAGAAGTCATTTGTCCAAAGTGCCATGTGGTGGAATTGAATTCAAAACCAAGTTGTTGGGAAGCAAACTTCTTAAACACACAGTTATGCCTGCACATATATAATAAAAGAATAAACTAATTGATATTGGCTTTCACTTTCCTCTCTGGAAATGGTATTTAGAGAATTTTTTTAAAACTTATTTTACATCCTTGCTTGTATTACTAGGATGTGTTTTGTCCATCTCTGAGTGATTGTTTTTATATCCCAAACCACTTCATACTGCTGGTCACTCAGTCATGAACTAGTTTTTATTTAGTCAAAACTCAATAGTAATATTTGAATTTGTGACCATGTGGTCAGTATAGTGAATATGATTTGAAGGTTATGGTACTGTACTAATGAGCCCCAGAGTTAGGAAATCAAACTTCGATGTAGTACTTGTGCCCATAAGCAAGTCACATAACTCTCCCACTTATTTTTTTACAATTTTTGAGTTTGTTTATAATTTCAATTCCATCCTCAGTGGATTTATCTACAATAATACTACTAGTAACAGGTTGGCGTAATTACTTTTCACTATCCAAGCCATCACATGTACAATGACATTGTAAACACTTCATATGAGCTTGACATTGTTTCACTTCAAAATATATGCAGATAATTAATAGTGTTTCAATGGAAATAGTCATTTGGTGTTCTACAAATTTAATATATTTTACACCAAATATTTCCTGCACACATTCATCATATTTTCTAACATACAAGTCAACATAATATACAGTGTAAGCATGCAAACATTCATATGTTGTCATATTTCCAAATCCTGCTGCATTTCACATGAAATTTTTGGTCCTCCAAAATTGTCTTGGTGTTTAAGTTGACCCACCTTCGTGTTTTCTTTAACTTAAAAAAGATTGCATATGATTTATTAGTGTGTGCAGAGAGTAGTATTTGACTTGTAGTAACCTGACATGTAGCTAGTTCAGTTGAATTAGGTGTGATTCATATTTGCTCTTTAGTATGCTTCTGCCTAGAGCAGGACCATATTGTGTACTCTGTCCTGCTGCGGTTTATCATATGGCATACAAAATACCAATCTGAGCATATTGCTTTTTCTTTACTTCCTAGTCTGTTCTTGTATGTTTATAGGTTCTGATGTTGGACATAAGAGGTGAGCAAGGTGGACTCCAAGTACAACAGTCATTGTTCCTCTGCACTTATGATTGATGGTATGAATCCCAGCATGATGTTTGGGGTGTCATATTATCATTGATTTTATTGATCTTGAAGCAGTTTTTAGTGTGTATATACTTTTTATGTTTGTCTGGGCTTGGTAGGAGAAATAATGCTTTTAAGTGTTCCTGGAGTTAGTCTTGACTGAATGACTAGAATATTAGTTTTCTTAGGATGATATTGTATCAGAATTTTGGCGACAGTGTCTGTGAGGCCTGAAGTTTTTTTGTAACAGCAAACTGTTTTTGAACAGTATGCTATTGCATACTAGTAATTGTCCATGATATTCTAGAAGTCTTGTCAAATTCTAATTTATTGCAGATCGTATTTTTGTTTGCCCCCCCCCCCTTTTAATCTTAATATCTTACTTTATCTTAATTTAATACATGGCACTATAGTATTATATTGTGTGTCTTTGTTTTAATGTAAGTGGTATCTGTCAAACAGAGTGAGTTAGTATTCTTATCATTTGTGAATTACAGCCTGTTTAAAGAATTACATATGTCTTTATTTCCTTCTTAGTTGAATTATCTGATGATTGAATGAATTACTAGAATTTTTGTGAACAAAGATATCTTAACAATGGGTAACTAATTTTGACTTTGGGACAGCCAACACTTTTCAACTCAGTGCTGTAAGCTAAAAATTCACTCATCAATTTTACTGTATTATTATAGAAGCTCATACCTTGTCATAACTTTTTACAGCTAGATCAGTGGTTCTCAAATAGGATCCATATAAGATTTTTTTGGGGTCCATGCAACAAAATAGTAAACTGGAAATCCACAATAGTATTTTAAGGACCCCTGAAAAAATTTTACTTGTATGTATTGGTATGTTCTGCAAGAAACAGCAAGGTTTCTTTAACATTTTACATTGTTCAACCTACAGAAGTTAATGTGTGAAAAACAAAATAGGAATTTTGAAAGAAGTTTCTATAAAACTAGTTTTTAAACATTGAATGCAAATGGGGATCCACCAGAAGAAAATGATAATCAAAGGTGTCCATAGATAAAAAAATTGTTGTAAATGATAAACTGGATCAGTTGAGAGCTAAGTGTCTTAGCTGTGAAGACAGCACATTGCTGGGAGTCAGCTCCAAACTATTGAGCATTCATCTGGGTTGGTCAGTATGCTGTCCACTTAGCTCTTTTGTCCCCTCATTGCATTAAATACCTGAATTTTAGATAACATTCCTCTACCGTCTGAGTTCAGTTTTTGCCAATCATCCCTCAGTTTAGGTCAATAATGTTATTTAGCCCCAAATCAACTCTGATTGAGCAGACCCAACCACCAGCGGTGTTCCAGCTATGACTATCCTGTTGTGGTCAATAACATAGGCAGAAAAAGTGAATTTAATTGTAGCAGCATGACTGCTGCTGTTTCCTGAGCATATTATCTATGCTGGTATACAGTGTTTGGGATCAATTAGATTATTAATGTGTGATTATTTCTTGTAGAAGAGGCAGGAAAATGGGGGTGTGTGATAGTCATGTCTTTCCCAAAGACACTAATAACATGTGAAGAACCAATTACTGGGATTGTTTTGGCAAGATCTAAAATACAGTAGCACCTGTTACCTCTCACTTTCCTCTAATGCCACTGATATCCCCTCCACCCCACATTCCCTGCATGGAACATGCATTTTGTTGTTTTAACCTAGTTTTGTTGTTTTTTTCTTTTTTTTCCAGCAGTTCATGTGATGCTAAAACCCGTAACTTTTGACCTCCTTTTTTAATATTATTATTATTATTATTTTTATCCGTAGTCAATAAAACATCCACATCCTCTCTCTAGATATATAATAATGACGCTGACCTTACGAAGTCAATGAAGTACTGGATTTTGGAACAGAGGAAGGAGGTTCTAATTGTGGCTTCAACAGCTGACTGGCTGCTGCCCTGTTTTAGTTGGCTTGTGAAACTGTCCTAAATAGTTTAGCCTCTGTGTTATTCAACTGTTGCTGCCACAAACAGTTCTGATAAGTCTTTTTTTGTGTGGTGTCAAAGAAGGATCCTCTACATAGTCACCCGACTTGCTAGATATAACAGCTAAATCTCTCCACATTTCCCTGAATCAAGCCCTAGTGTTTGCCAAAAAGAAAAATGCAGCATATGTGAGAAAATGGGGTGGTGGTGGTGATGAATTCCTTTGTTATTGTGGAAATTTGCAGGTATATGCTGCATAAATTGTATCAATACAAAAAAAGAAAAAGAAAAACTCCTTTCCAAGCCATATAGACTCATTGGATCAGTTTCCCTGGTTTCTGTGGCATATATATTATTCACTAGAAGGGATGTCAGTCCATTGCAGGAATACTCATTTTTGCCAGCTGAGTGGACTGAAGCAACATGAAATGAAGTGTTTTGCTCAAGGACACTAAGCATTGCCTAGTCCAGAATTGAAACCACAATCTTATAATCTTAAGTCCAACATTCTAACCACTAAGCAATATGCTCCCACTTTATCAGTGAGGTCTGTCTTTTTATTTTAGTGATTTCTAGGTCTGCACCATGATGATAGTTCCAGCTCCTTTGGTAATTTCTCTTATGGAAGAAAGAAAAAAATCCTTCGAATATCAGCAAAGGATTTCTTTATCTGACTTTCTTATCTAAATATGAGTTACTAGTCTAGAAAACTATACCCACTTTCTCTTGCAAGTTACTTGGGGACTCTTCCAGTGCTAATGCCATGTAAAAAGCATCCAGTCAGCACTGTAAAATCGTTGGTGCTTGGAAGGGCATCCAGCTGTAAAAGCCATGCTAAAACTGACCTTGCTTGTACTGCTGCCACATGAAAAGCACTCAGTCCACTCTATGGTGTTAGGAAGGACATCCAGCCATAAAAAACTATGCCAAAACACACACAAGCATGGCACAGGCTGTATCTGGTTAGCTCCTGTCAAACCGTCCCACCCATGCCAGTGTGGGAGGAGGATGTTAAACAATGATGGTTATGACTGTCTTATAGTTTGCTTTGGTTAACAAAGGCCTTGAAAGACACCTTAATATTGGTTTCAAATTTGGGCACAAGGCCAGCATTTTTTTGGTGGGTGGAGGGGCTAAGTAAATTAAATCGACCCTAGTGTTCAACCAGAACTTATTTTATCAACCCTGAAAGGCTGAATGGCAAAATCGAACCTAGTTGAACTTGAACTAGGAGTGTAAAGATGGATGAAATGCCACTAAGCATTTTCCCCAGCATGCTAATGATTCTCCCAGCTCATCACCTTAAGACACCTTGAAATTAATTTTCACTCATTCTTTACATGTTTTACATATTTGCAGCAGTACAGTCTATTCAGGAGATTTTACTTAGAGAGCTTTTGTGACTGCAATATAGCCTTTCCCCTTTCCCCAGCAAAGCAATGTGTTAATGTCTTTACATGCACAACTATAGCATACATAGATTAGCATTAGACCTATGAGGACCTGGGCAATATTGTTGATTGCATATGAAAAACGGGACAGTTTTCTGCTGTTATTTTATTACCTTTTATTACATTTTCATAGCAGTAGTTATTTATATCAACCTGGATTTACCTAGTCTTGTTTTGTGGAATCTACTGTCAAATTCTGCCATCTTGTAATATAAGAAATCATTAGGCATTTTCTAGATTAATAAATAATATCTGGTCAACAAGGTATCTAATTACTCCATGGTCTATATATTATCTGCATTGTGTGCTACAATGGGATGGAAGAGTCAATAGCTCATTAAATTTGCATCGGAACAGCTGGGGAAAAGACTACCCTAATCTCTCTCTATTTGAAACTTTTCTATGGTTAATCTAGTAATCTTTCATTCAGTTCATACAGAGTCCATTGGAAAGACAAGGACTGACATGTAACTATTTTTCTTTCTCATTATCAACATATTCGTTAATTTATGGAGCGAGTACTAGTTCTGCTGTGGTCAACTATGAACCCAAGCACTTAGTGATGATGAGCACAAAAGTTACAATTTCTGCCAGTAAACTTTGAAAATATGGAGTAATTTTCCACTAATTTTCTAGGTTATATCAGTTGGTTATTGTTATCTAACACTTAATTTAATACTTGGATCATGTAACCTAAAGCAGTAAAAATTTGTATAATGATTAAACAACAAGTGGTAAGGTGTTGAGGCTTAGCTGATCCATACCAGCTTAGAAAAATTGATGTAAAGTAATGAGTGTAGAATTTTAGGATTTAACTACTGTGACAGTAAAAGAACAAACACTTTGAACAACTCATGAGGTGCAAATTGCTTTAGTAGAATGTTTACAATGATAACTGTGATTTTAAAATCTTCACTTCCGACACTGGTATTATAAGATTCTATTTACTCATGATATTCAATAATCAACTACATTTTGTTTTGATGTTTATTTTCGACTGCTGGCACAATAACACTACTGACACCTATCCCACCTACACAAAGCACTGGAATTAGAGAGAGGACTGCCCTGATTGTATTATAAGTATGACATCATTTTGTGTGCCAGCATAAACAAACACCTGGGTCTTTAAAAACTACAGAAATGAAATGTCATGCCATGTTCTAATTACTTTAACACAACTCATTAAAAGTAGAAAGTAATAAGTTTGTAGGACATAACTTGGGTTACGTACGCGAGTGTTTGTACACTCATTTTCTTTTTTTTTTTTTCTTTATGACTGCACTGTTGATGTTGACCTGTTTAGGACAACTACCTGAGATTAATGATTTCATACTATGTGAAGCTTTACAACATGCATAAGAGTCTAGACAGAATAGTAGAAAAATAATGAAAAATGATACATACACGCACATACAATATAAGAAGGAATTAGTAAAATATGATAATAGGAGAAATGTTAATGTTGATTATGATGGTGTCTCATACAATTTCTTTTCAAGCACTACGTACTTTGTTTATGTATTGCTTATAATGTCTATTGCTAACTGAACTGAATAGTTCCCCATTATAAAAGTGAATGGCAACCAGCCTACCAAGACCTTAATTCTTAAAACTTATTAATATTTCTGTTGCATTTATCTTTCTAATTTGAAAAAATACTTTTTGTCAATATTTAAACTCATAGCATGCTGAACAAAATACTGCTAAGCATTTTGCCTGTCTTTGTGTTCTGAGTTCAAATACTGCTAATGTTGACTTTTCCTTTCATCCTTTCGGGGTCAATAAGTACCAGCTGAGTAGTGGAGTCAATGTAATCGATTTATCCCCGCCCCACAAAAAAAAAAAAAAAAAAAAAAAAAAAAAAATTGCTGGCCTTGTGGTGAAATTTGAAATTATTATTATTATTATTATTATTATTATTATTATTATTATTATTATTAAGGTGGTGAGCTGGCAGGGTCATTAGCATGCTGGATGAAATGCTTATCGGTATTTTGCTTGTTGCTACATTCTGAGTTCAAATTCTGCCGAAGTTGACTTTACCTTTCATCCTTTCGGGGTCAATAAAATAAGTACCAGTAGTGTATTGGGATCGATGTAATCGACTACTCCCTCCCCCAAATTTCTGGCCTTGTGCCCATAATAGAAAGGATTATTATTATATTTTATTTGTTAGAGCTCTTGATCTTACTTGCTTCCATGATCTTACTTGATCTTACTTGATCTTACTTCCATGATAATGGACTGCAACCTGTTATCAAAGGTCTTACAAGGATTCTCAGGGTCTCTTTTTATGAAGTATAAGTCTTGGTACCTAGATGTTAAGTATCATGGAAGATACTTAATACCCAAGTACCAATCTATTATTATTATTATTAATCTTTTCTACTATAGGCACAAGGCCTGAAATTTTTGGAGGAAGGGACTAGTCGATTGCATTGACTCCAGTGCTTCACTGGTACTTAATTTATCAACCCTGAATAGATGAAAGGCAAAGTTGACCATGGTGGAATTTGAACTCATAGCATAGACAAGAATGAAATGCCACTAAGCATTTTGCCAAGCATGCTAATGATTCTGCCAGCTTGCCGCCTTAATAATGATAATAATAATGATGATGATGATGATAACAGGGCAGTGGATTGGCATAATCATCAGAGCATCAGTCAAAATGTTTCCTGGTGTTTATTCCAGCTTTTTGTGTTTTGAGTTCAAATTCCATTGAGTTCAGCTATTAGCTTCGACTGTTTGAGTTCACACCCTCATCTGGTCTTCATGCTCAAGCAACACTAAGAAGACTTGTTCAGGATTTTCAACCGTTGTCTTATGCTTGAAGAAGCCCAGGGGTACACCAACATTAATCCATTAAACCAAACCCATTACTTAACTGGTTCTTCGTGTTATCCACTCTAGGAAAACAAATAACAAGGTTGACCTCAGCAGGATGTAAACTCAAAATGTAAAGAAATTGAACTAAATACTATGAGGCATTTTATTCAATAACTGTTTTACTATCCAATACTATATTATTACTGCATTTTTATTATTATTATCACCATTTATCATTATCATAATAATTTTAACATTCTCACACTAACATAGATTTCATAGGTATGCCCTAGAACATATCTTCATTTATTTTGACATTGTATCTTTTCATCATTTTCCAATGTTCTGGGAGCTGACCTCATGCCTTCAATCAATAGGTACTTTCCACTGAAGGTACTTTCTCATTCTGTAAATTTATCATGTGTTTATAACAGTGCAATCATTTCTCTTCACTACCTTCTGATCCATTCTTCCTGACCTACTTCTATCTCCCCACCTTACATCTTCCCACTCTGATATTTCCATCCAACTGTACCACCACCCCTATTCATTACATCTACCTCTACCCTCATCTCCAACCATCTGTTACTCTCACCTCACACTCATATGAAAGTCCACTCTCTCCTCCCCTCCCATGAACCACTGTCCATATCCGGTCTTATGCTCCTCTTCTTGTACTTTGAAAGTTTGCTCTGACACTCTGTTACTACCTTCTTTTATCTCTTTCCAACTACTCCCACACACTCGTATACAAGTGGGATAGCCATGTATCTCCTTAATAGCAAGACACCTGTTCTTGTCCTCCTATCATACTTTAGCCTTTCAACACCTGGCACAAAATCATCTTCTGCTCTCAAATACCACCCCTCCACTTAGTTTGTAGGAGCTCCCCCACCCTGTTCATTTTCTGTTTTGCAAGTTACTCAGCAATTTCACTAGTGCTTGTAGCACATAAAAAGCACCTTGCACACACTGTAATGTAGTGGGCATTGGGCAGGGCATTCAGCTGTAGAACCCATGGCTAAAGCTGACGCTGGAACTCAGTGCAATCCCATGTCTTGTTGGATTATACCAAACTGTCCAATCCAAGCCAGTTTGGAAAATGAACATTTAAATGATGATGATTTATGTTGGTGTCTTTAATACCTAGTACCCAGCTACTGTCTAAGATCATCTGTGCTTTTCTTGTCTTTATTCAGATCCTAATTATCTTATTTTTATTATTACAAGGTGACAGAAATGATAGTGTTTAATTTGCCACATTCTCTTACATGTTGAAACCCCTCTAGAATTGATATTTGCCTTTCATTCTTCTGAATTTGTAAATATATTTTGGAGTTAATAGAATCAACTCTCCCCAAAATTTGTTGCGTTGTGTTTATGTCAGAAATAATAACAGTAATAATTATTGAAAGAGCAGTATGATAATGATGATAAAATAAAATAAAACTTGAAAGACTGAAAGAATGAATTTGTCAGATGTAAAAATTTCAAAAGGATTATACTTTTATTGGATATTTGAATAAGTAGAATAATGGTACTTCGAGGCAATGTCGTTTGAAGTACCGACTTGCAGAGTATTTACATGTTTTTCTGTTTTATGTTGCTGTATAGTTCCAAGTCATCTCTCAGCAGGTGCACTCTTATTCTGTATAACTATGACAACATTATCCAGTGTGTTCTTCCCTTATGGTAAGGTGTGATTCCAGAGAAATTTGGCTGCTATTTCTAGTAGTTCAGCTGTGTAGAGCTGGAGTGGGCAACCATTTTAGTACCAGAAGCAATGGTCAGTGCTTAAGAATTTGTAAGGTCTGAGATATCTTGCACCTTGCTGTACTCAAGAAGACCTGATCTCCACAACAAATATGTTATAAATACTCCTCCTGGTGAAGAGGATTGGCCTGCAAGATTCCTGTGCTGGTGTCACGTAAAGGGTACTTTTGCTGATGCCATGTTGAAAGCAACCAGCATACACTGTAAAGTGGTTGGCGTTAGAAAGGGCATCCAGCTGTAGAAACCAGTCTAAGTCAGACTGGAATTATGTGCAGCTCTCCAGCTTGCCAGCTCATGTCAAACTATCCAACCCATGCCAGCATGGAAAATGGACATTAAAGGATCATGATGACATCAGTGCTGAGAAAAACAGTGAACCATTTAGTATTTTGATTGGTCTTAAGGCTTAAAGCATGTATTTTCCATATGGCTTTTAGGAACTTCAGCAAGCAGTATCAAATTTAAATGTGGGAGAAGGGTTCTCCTATTTCTGGTGCAGAGGCTCCCTAGTTGGCTCAGAGTGTAGAATTCCTGTATATTTTACTCATCAAGATTAAAAAGAAATAGCATTGTTTTGCATTCAAAGAGTCTAGGCAGAGCATTATCCTCAATGCATTACATTACATATTTTTTAAATGTCTGTGATGTGATCTCAAATCTTAATAGGTTTCACTTTGAATTTCATCTTCACTCATATTGACCAAATAAGTACCTGCAATATATTGACTGTACCATTGTTCCCTCTGTGTCTGTAAATGTGTATGTACATACACACATTTGCAACCATCACACAAAAGAAATTGTGTGCTACATAAACAAATGGTCACCATTTTAGAAACGATGCCATCTTTGAGGAGATTTTGTATCTCCAAAAGGTTAGTTACATAAGATAATGCCATAATTAATAATTATATTTATTATACATTCACTGCACATATACTTTTATCGCAGGAAAAAAGATTTTGCACACGATTTTTGTGCTCACTGACTACTAAAAATTGGAGGAAACATTGGTCTGTACTGGTATGAATTGGAAAATATAATAATACAAGATGTTTGGATACCACCTGAAATGTTTGTATTTCTTTCTTCCCGTTTTTCTATATTCTCTTCCTCTTCCACCCTCCTCATGGAATCCTCAACATCTTTGATTTAATGTCTTTTCTATGCTTGGTTGGGTCAAGCAAGAGGAAAACATAGTCATGCATGTGCGCGCATGCACGCACACAAACACACACACACACAAACACACACACACACAAACTTTAGGTTAGTTGAAATATGTTTGTGACATTTTAACTCCTAAATGCAAATTCATTGCAGTTATCATGGAGAAGAATTTCTCTCTTT